>NW_023254093.1:0-5662 GCF_002007445.2 Ailuropoda melanoleuca | reverse complement strand
AATGGCTCCTGATGTAGGGACCCTACTTCCGTGGTTTCACTCCCTCCCTCCCTACATCATTTATTCACTCCCGTCATTCATTCCCCCCGCCTCTTTCTTTCCCCTCCACCCCTTCCGTCCTCCCTCCCTCCCTCCCTCCCTCTTTCCCTAACTCCCATCCTCCTTCAGGCCCTCCCTCATTCAGCAGAGGATCTGGGGTCCCTGCTTTGTACTGAGCACTGGGGCTTCATCAGTGAGCACCCCCAACCCATGCAGCCACGTCCACTGTGGGTGGTGACAGGGGCCAGTCCTCAGGGTGAGCAGGGGTGATGAGCACCAGGAATCTGCTCCTGAAAACAGAGACCAGTTGCGCAAAGAAAAGAATGGAGAGACCCATGCTTAGCACTTCCTCTAGAAAAATCTAGTCCTGAAAAGGAAGTATATCCTAGACTTAACGCAGTGTGAGTTCTCATGGCAGGTACGCACTGACTCCTAGAACCAACGAAGAGTAAATCATCCAGTGTTGATGGGGGTTTGTGACACACCTTTTCTGACCAAAGGACAGCGGTTCAGCCAACATCTCCAGGGCCTCCGAGTCTTCCCAAGGCCTCTGCAATCCTCTGATTCTTCCATCGACCTCCTTGGGAAGCTCTGTCCTGTTGTCTTCCTTGTCGCCTGCCTCTTCTGGCACCCTTCTGTGGCCTCCCCACCAGGGCCGCGCTCACCGGGATTTCCTGAGACCCGTGGCTAGGTGCCCGCATCCTGTGCTGGGCCCTGTGAGCCCCGTGCTTTGTGCAAAGCCTGTGTGCTCACTCTGGGTCCCTTGGCATCTCCCCTTGCAGTGGGCTGCATCTTCCTGCGCTGGGTCTCCTCTGAGCAATCTGTGAGGCCAGACTGTGCCCATGTCANGTGCTTTGTGCAAGGCCTGTGTGCTCACACTGGGTCACTTGGCATCTCCCCTTGCAGCAGGCTGCATCTTCCTGCGCTGGGTCTCCTCTGAGCAATCTGTGAGGCCGGACTGTGCCCATGTCACGGGCACTGAAGCGCGAGTCTAGAAGGTCCAGATGACCCACTCCCAGTCCCAGCGTGTAGAGAATGGGCTGAGGTAGGTCTCCAAGCAGAGGAGGACTTGGGCCCAGGGTGCCTGAGGGAGGGCATGGCATAGTGAGCCTGCAGGAGAGCGAGCACCATGGCGGCCTGGTGCTCAGGCCTGCTGGGAGACCAGGTCCCACATGCACTGGCTCTGTCCCCAGGACTGGAGGCCATCAGTGTATCCACACTCCCAGGTTGCAGGCTGGCAGTGACTTGCAGGGGGGAGGCACCGCTCGTGCAGGAGAGAGCCCTCCACAGGGAGGAGGGGGCAGGCACTCCCCCAGCAGCTAGAGGATCTCAGGGTGTCCACACTCCCAGGCTGCAGGCTGGCAGCAGCTGGCAGGGGAGGAGGCACCGCTGGTACAGGAGAGAACCCTCTGCAGGGAGGAGGGGGCAGGCACTCCCCCAGCAGCAGGTGCACTGGGGAGGGCTGAGGGGGCATCAGCAGACAGCAGTGGCTGCAGCTGGGGTCTCCACACAGGCCCCTGCCTCAGGCCCAGCACGAGATTGGATGGCTGGCCCAGGACCCCTCCCTCAAGCCCCCACTCCCAATCCTTTGTACTCAGCTCAAGTGACAAGAAATGGCCAATAGCTTAGGTGGTGTTGGGTGCACAGGGTCATTTGTTTTTCTGGCCCATGCTGTAACACTGCTGGCATTTTAAATATCTCAAGGCTTTGATTCAAAAATGGTAGGAAGATAGCTTTGTAGCTTTCTGCAAACCTGTCTCTGTGCCTTGAAGCCCTCCCATCCCACCAGCTCTGCTCAGAATCCCTCCAGTCCACAGACCCACAGTCTTGGGTCCTCAGATGTCCCAGATGATGTGATCCAGGTGGGGCAGCAGGACACACTGAGGATTTCAGCAACCCCCCCCCAGAAAGTGAGGGTTCCACTGGGTGAGCTATCTGAAAACAGCCAGGTCAGGGTTCCAGGAAGACACCAGAGGCACAGGAGGAACTGGGGAGCATCTGAAGGTCAGGTGGGGACAGTCAGAGCTTCCAGGCCCTATTCCCTAACGCTCCTCATCACTCAGCCTTTCTTCCAGTGAATCTGCTTGGTTTCTGTTTGCCCCAACTGTTACCTGTTGCCCTGGGCAGCAGAGACTCACATATGCCTTTAGATGTTTAGGACATCGAATGCCCTCCAGTAGCCACCTCACTACAGTTGGTGGTAAGCAAGAAGTCACTGAGGTCTCCAAGGGTCTGGACTTGGTGTTTCCCTCTTCTGAGACTGGGACACCTGTGGAAGGTGCAGGTGGCCGGCTGGGGGGGAGGGGCAGGCACCTGACATGGACAGATGGGGTAGGTGAGGCCTGAGGCCCCGGGGGTGTGTGTCCGGCATCTGCACTGAACAGGTCTTCAAAGCTGCAGATTGGCTGGGATCATCTTCAGGCTGAGAAGGAAGATGAGGGGAGCAGAGGGCACTGAGGAGGCTCAGCTTAGACAGGAGAGGGCTGAGCCACTCCTTTGGGGGAAAAGTGGGTCAGGTCCAGGCTCATGGGGACAAACCTTAGGCCACTGTGTTACGTGAAATAAGCCAGTCCCTGAAGGACTGATACTGGAGGACCCCACTCGTGAGGGACGGAGAGCACTCCGATTCATAGAGATAGAAGGAGCTGCTGAGTGCTGGGCCTGGGGAGGCGGAATGGGGGTTAGGGTCTCCTGGGCAGAGGTTCAGTTTGGGATGACAATGAAGTTGTGGTGATGGTTGGAGGTGGCAGGTGCAGAGCAGTGAATGTACATATGGCCACTGAATTGTACGAAACGTGCTTAACAGTATCAGTCGTATGTCCATTACACCACAATAGGAAAGTAGTGAGTCAGGAGGACGGGGCCATCGCGAGTCCCAGGAGGGCCCTGGAGCAGGGATCCTGTATCTTGGTTCTTGCTCTCACGCTCTGCCCCTTGTTGGTGACCAAGCTCACAGTAGGCACTCAGTGAATGCTTGCTAACACATAGTGCAGAGAGAGTCCACATGTGCAAACCCTCCAGTGGGCACTGAGGGATCCCAACAGGACGCGCATCCAGACGGAGCCAGTGCCCACATCTCACAAACACCAGCACAGAAATAGCCATTTAAAACCAAGGCAGGAACCAGAAATAACCCAGAGGGCTCCATGCTCCTGGAGGCCGTGCCAGCGGTCACAGCCTCTGGCGGTCAGGGGACCGGGGGTCTGAGAGGTGGCTCAGTGCACCCCTGACCCTGAAGGCCCATGGCTGCTGCGAAGTGCAGGGACAGGGAGGAAGACCCAGCCAGGGTCCGTTCTGGCTCCAAGGCTGCTGCAGGGCCGCTCCCAGCCCACCAGGCGATGTCTGTTTAGAACCAGGGAGAAAACCTTTTCCCTCAATTGTTCTTTTTAAAGATGGTTGCTCAGCATTGACACAGAAAAACATTCCACATAAAACTTGAGCCGTTCGCAGCTGCAAATGACCCAGAAATGACTGAAATGCACTGACCACAAAGAAAGGAACTTGTGCCCCAGGCAAGCCTCCTGTGCATGGGGGTGGCTAGGGGCCCCGGACATGCCCACGTGGGCAGTGCTGGACTCCATAGTCGAGGGGACAGAAGAAGGAACATGCTCTTATGGCTCCGCTCATAGAGGCAACCCTGACGGAGACGGGGGGAGCCCCTCATGCGTTCTGGATGTTCCGGTGATTCTTGGGCACTGACCGAATCTCAGCATCTTCATGACCCGGGTGGGGGGAGGGCAGCCCAGCAGCCTCAGGTCCCATGTGGCCTCCGGGGCTTGGTGGGCTTGTGGTTCAGGTGGCTCTCGTCCGGCCACATGGCCTCCATCCCATTGGCCAGGTCGACCCCCATTGCCTGGTGACAGGCCAATGTCAGTCAGTGAACCTCCACCACTGCCCCCCCCGCAAAAAGGCCCCCATATAGTAAAAGTTGCCCTGGTCCCTGGGAACGTGGGCCTGGGACTGCGACCAGCATGCGTAGCTGAAGTTCTCATTGGCCACCCAGTAGAAACTGGGGTACAGGGTGACAAAGGGGGGACAGGATCTCCACACCCACGTGGTCATGGAACTTCATGTCCTCATCGGCGCACACCAGGTCGTCCACCTCACGGAGGAAGCGCTGCTCACAGAAGCGGCTGATCATCGCCATGTGCTGCATGGACACATCCTGCCAGCGCAGGGCGCCGTGGACCTCGAGGACCACCACACTCCGACCTTCCCAGAGAGGCACACGGGCACAGCAGCTGGCTGATGGGTGAAGACGTACTAGGTGACCCTGTGTCCACCGTGAGGAGTACCACCCACTGGCCCTCACGGAGGGGCACATGGGCCCGGCAGCTGGTGGTTGAAGACGTACTAGGTGACCCTGTGTCCACCATGAGGCACCACGGACCTTGAGGTGCACCACCCACTGGCCCTCACGGAGGGGCACACGGGTATGGCAGCTGGCTGATCGCTGAAGACGTACTAGGTGACACTGTGTCCACCATAAGGACCACCGCCCTCCAGCCCTCACAGAGGGGCACATGGAGCACAGCAGCCAGCTGGTCAGTGAAGACCTAGTAGGTGACCCTGTGTCCCACCATGAAGTGCTTCTTCGCTGTCTGCAGGAACAGCTCCAGGAAGACCACATAGCGACAGGGACAGGGACAGGGGACAGGGTGAGAGGAGGGTCACTGCCAGAGGCTGGCAGCAGGACCCCGAAGCTGAGGGCCATAACCTGTGTACCTTCTTCAGGGGGCAGGTCCCGGGCTGCTTTAAGCACAGCCACTCTCCTGGCCTCTCCTGAGTGAGTCTGCCCATGGGGCCTCCCTACCTTCTGCTCCCAGAGATGGGGGCTGTCAGCACCCCATCTTACAAAGGGGTGCCTAAGGCTTAAGAGGTTGGAAGCCCATGCAGCCCCACATGGGCTCTAGCATGCTGGAGCCAGGAACAATTCCCCTGCGTTGAGCTCCCGGGCAAACCCCGAGGTCCTGTCCCCACCTGCCAGGAGCAGAGCACCTTAGGGCACAGCCCTTGTTTCTATGCCCTACAGTCTGGGTAGAACCAGCAGGGCTGGCCACCGGCCCCATTTTGTTTTGAGTGGGATGTCACCGGCCCCCCCAGAGCTGTCTCCACCTCCTGTAGGGGGCCCCATTTTGTTTTGAGTGGGATGTCACCGGCCCCCCCAGAGCTGTCTCCACCTCCTGTAGGGTCCCCCCTTCAAGGCTACTGGGCATCCTGCTGACAAGGTCCTCAGTAAACCCCTGGTATTCCTAGGAGGGGTCACCCTCAAACTCCCCCAGGTCAGGAATCAGGTCCAGCCCATGGTCAGGGAAGGGGAAAGAGGACCTCTGGAAGAAGAAGGAGCTTGCTTAGGACCCAGCCTTGAATCCAAGGGTGTAAGCTTCGGTCCCCCTTTGAGGGGACTACCTGCTCCCCACCATAGGGACAGCAGCTCCCCCATCATCAGACAAGTTTGGTGAGCCCCTCTGAGACTGATTATTTCATGCAGACACTAAGGCTACATCCTTATGCCTGCCCCATCACGGGCAGGTTAGCAAATTGCTCACATTGGGAAGGCGGGCACTACATTTAAATAGTGGACAGGCACATTCAACCAGCAGACAGGAGTCAGGTCATCAGG
>NW_023254092.1:0-14927 GCF_002007445.2 Ailuropoda melanoleuca | reverse complement strand
CAATTCCAAGGAGAAAGCATTTAGTCTTTTACCATCAAATATAATTGTAGCTGCAGGTGTTGCAAAAACACCTTTTATCAGAGTCCATTCTAATGTGTTAAAAAATCTTTTATCATGTACGGATGTAGTGAAGAGAAGGGCCATATGCACCCCAATGTTCATAGCAGCATTGTCTACAATAGCTAAATCGTGGAAGGAACCGAGATGCCCTTCANGAGATGCCCTTCAAGAGATGACTGGATTAAGAAGCTGTGGTCCATATATACAATGGAATATTACTCAGCTATCAGAAAGAACAAATTCTCAACATTTGCTGCAACATGGACGGCACTGGACGAGATAATGCTAAGTGAAATAAGTCAAGCAGAGAAAGACAATTATCATGATTTCTCTCATCTATGGAACATAAGAACTAGGATGACTGGTAGGGGAAGAAAGGGATAACAAAAGGGGGGGGTAATCAGAAGGAGGAATGAAACATGAGAGACTATGGACCATGAGAAACAAACTGAAGACTTCAGAGGGGAGGGGGTGGGGAATGGGATAGACTGGTGATGGGTAGTAAGGAGGGCACGTATTGCATGATGAACGGGGTGTTATACGCAACTAATGAAGCATCGAACTTTGCATCGGAATCCGGGGATGTACTGTATGGTGACTAACATAATATAATAAAAAAATTTTTTTTATCATGAATAAGTGTTGAATTTTTTTCAAATCCTTTTCTGTACCTATTGAGATGCAGATTGTATTGAGATTAACTGATTTTCTAGTGTTGAACCAGTCTTGCTTTCTTATGAAAAGCTTCCCTTTGTTATGACATATTTTCTTTTTTATACAGTGGTAGACTTAAATTATTAATAATTTGCTAGAGGTTTTTGTGTCTATGTTCATGAGAGATACTGGTCTGTAAAATAGTTTTTGTCATGTTCTTACCTGGTTTTGGTATCCAGGTTTTCTAACCTCATAAAATTGTTCCCTCTCCTTCTTCCTATATTTTCTGAAAAAAGGAAAGAAATGTATTTCTTCCTAATGTGCTAGAATTTTTATCAGAAAGTCTAGATCGGAATTTTCTTTAAGTAAAAGATTTTATTTCCAAACTTACACAGATATTGGGATATTTAGATTCTCTAACTTCTTACATCTTTTGGTAATTTGTGTTCACCCCAAGAAATTTTTACATTTAATCTGAATTGTCTCATTTTTTAGTAGAAATTTTCAAGTAATATTACCTTATTATTTATTTAATGTTTACAGTTTCCCTAGTGATACACTCTTGCATTCCTGATATTAATATTTCTTTCTTCCTCTATTATTTTTGATCAGTCTAGTTATGGGTAATCAATTTTATTAATCTTTTCAAAGAATCAACTTTGGCTTGTTGATCACCCTTACCACTTCATTGTATTCTATTTCACTGATTTCTGCTTTTATATTTATTATTTTCTTCCTTTTGTTTATTTGCTAAATGCAAATAAATGTTCAGTCTTCTTTTTATAGCCTTTGGTCTTATCTTCTAATATAAAGCTATACATTTCCCTTTACTACTTTAGTTAGCTCACATAAATTTGGACATATTGTGGTTTCATTGCCATTTAAGTCAAAATATTTCCTAATTATTCTGTGTTTTCCTTTTGAAACCATGGATTATTTATAAATATATTGCTTAATTTAAAAATACTTTGATATCATCATCATAACTTTGTGTTAATTGATTTTAAATTTAATTTTATTATGGTCAGAGATCATACTCTAGATGATTTCAGTTCTAGTACATTTATTGAGACTTCATTTTTTTTTTTGCCCAGTACATGATCTGTCTTGTGAATGTTACATGTCCACTTTAAAAGGCTATGTATTCCCTAGGTGTGGGTGTAGTATTCCATAAATGGCGTTATTAAATTGTTATATATTCTTTGTGATTTTTCAGTTTACTTATTCTATCAATTAGTAACCCATAAGTGTTAGGATATCTAACTATAAATGTGGATTTGTCAGTGCTTCTCTTTAATTCTGTCAGTGTTTTCTTCATGTAGTTTGAAGCTCAGTTACTGGGTGCATGTAAAAGAGCATTCTGATTTCTTGATGGTGGACCCTTAACTATCTTGAAATATCCCTCTTTATCTCTTCATCTATTTATAACAATTCTTTTAAAGACCTTATGTGCCAATTCCAAAATCTAGGTCATCTGTGAGGTTGTCTTTCATCTGTTGTTTTCATAGTTAGATGTTGTATTTTCTTGGGTCAACACACATCTAGTAATTTTTTATAATATGCAGGGAATAGTGGATGCCATGTTACTGAGAATCTAGACTTCTCTCCACGTAAAGACCATTGAGTTTTGTACTACTGGGCTGTTAATTTACTAGAGGATCAGCTTGATCCTGTTGAGGCTTGGTTTAAGACTCTATTTAGCTGTATTAAGATGGCCTTACTGTAACCCTCCTGAAGTATATCCTTCTAGGCTTTTCAACTGAATTCCCAAGATAGTCAGCAAGTTTTCCCCACTATGGATAGTTGAAACTCCAGTTTTTTCCAGCACCACGTTATGTCCAGAATCATTCAACTCACAGTCACACAGTAACTGTTCTGCTCTTCTCCTTGTGAAATGTTGCTCCATACGTAGTATAAAATGGTATTTGGCCCAAACTCTTTCTATTGGCTCTCTATGTTGATTTCTGACATTCCTTCTCTGAACATCTTTCTCCTATCTGGTACATTCCCAGAAAAACTCCAGTTACCTTGGCAGCCCCAAACACTGATTTCTCTTTCCCTCACTCTGCATGACTGCTGCTTTCTTTTGGACTCTCTTCCCTCCACTTCCTTTTGGAAAGAGGACATCCCAGGAGAAAATCAGAGTGGACGTGTAGCTTACCTCATGCATTTCTCTCCTCTGGAGGATTATATCCTGTGTTTTTTGTTGTCCAATGCCTGAAAACAATTGCGTTACATAGTTTTTCCAGTCCCATAGTTGATGATGGCATTGTTCTATCATGACCCAACTTAAAATGCAGATAGACATTTTTTTTTCTGTGTGAAGAACTACATTACTGTTTTTTTTCAAGTTTTAATTTACATTCTGTTTAGTTAATATATATGGTAAAATTGGTTTTAGGTGTAGAATTTAGTGATTCATCACTTACGTATAACAACCAGTGCTCATCACAAGTGCCCTCCTTAATCCCCATCACCTATTTCACTCATCCCCCACTCCCCCCCCTCAGGTTACCATCAGCTTGTTCTCTATAGTTTGAGTCTTTTATGGTTTGCTTTCCTCTCTCTTTTTCTTTTCCTTCCCCATGTTCATCTGTTTTATTTCTTAAATTCCACATATGAGTGAAATCATATGGTGTTTGTCTTTCTCTGACTTATTTTTCTTAGCATGATACACTCTAGCTCTATCCACATCTTAGCAAATGGCAAGATTTCACTCCTTTTGATGGCCGAGTAACATTCCATTGCATACACACACACACACACACCTTCTTTATCCAGTCATAAGTCAATGGATATTTGGGCCATTTCTATAATTTAGCTATTGCTGATAATGCTGCTATAAACATTGGGGTGCAGGTGCCCCTTCGAATCAGTATTTTTGTATCCTTTTGGTAAATATATAGTAGTGCAATTGCTGGAAGATAGAGTAGTTCTATTTTTAACTTTTTGAGGTCCTCCATACTGTTTTCCAGAGTGACTGCACCAGTCTACATTCCCAACAACAGTGTAAGAGGGTTACCCTTTTCCCAAATCCTTGCCAACATCAGTTGTTTCCTGTGTTATTAATTTTAGCCATTCTGACAGGTGTGAGGTGGTATCTCATCATGGATTTGATTTGCATTTCCCTGATGATGAGTGATGGTGATCATCTTTTCATGTGTCCATTAGCCATGCGGATGTCTTCTTTGAAAAAATACTTGTTCATGTCTTCTGCCCATTTCTTAACTGAATTATTTGTTTTTTTGGGTGTTGAGTTTGATAAGTTCTTTATAGATTTTGGATACTAACCCTTCATCTGATATGTCATTTGCAAATATCTTCCATTCTGTAGGTTGCCTTTTAGTTTTGTTGATTGTTTCCTTTGCTATGCAGAAGGTTTTTATTTTGATCATTTTCCAATAAATAGTTCATTTTTAGTTTTGTTTCCCTTGCCTCTGAAGATGTATCTGGTAAGAAGTTGCTACAGCTGAGGTCAAAGAGGTTGCTGCCTGTGTTCTCCTCTAGTATTTTTAGGGATTCCTGTCTCACATTTAGGTCTTTCAACAATTTTAAATTTATTTTTGTGTTTGGTGTAAGAAGGTGGTCCAGTTTCATTCTTCTGCACCATCCAGTTTTCTCAACACCATTTGTTGAAGAGATTCGTCTTTTTCCCATTGGATATTCTTTCCTGATTTGTCAAAGATTAGTTGACCATATAGCTGTGGGTTCATTTCTAGGTTCTCTATTCTGTTCCATTGACATGTTGGTCTGCTTTTGTGACAGTACCATACTGTCTTGCTGACTACAGCTTTGTAATATAGCTTGAAGTCCAGAATTGTGATGTCTCCAGCTTTGCTTTTCTTTTTCAGGATTGCTTTGGCTCTCCGGGATCTTTTGTGGTTCTATACAAATTTCAGTATTGTTTGCTCTAGCTCTGTGAAAAATGCTGGTGGTATTTTGATAGGGATTGCATTAAATGTATAGATTGCTTTGGGTAGTATAGACATTTTAAAATATTTGTTTTTCCAATCCTGAGCATGGTCTGTTCTGGTCCATTCTGATCTAAATGGTTTCAACAGTCTTTCAGAGACAACAGGTTTGTGGATTTCTCTGTCATCCTTTCTGTCTCCTTTCCCTATTATGAAGGGAGAATTCCCTTATAAAGGATGCTCTTAGTGTCATTTGGGTGTTCTCCAGCGATTTCTAACTTATTGATTGAGCTGTAAAGGATGCTCTTAGTGTCATTTGGGTGTTCTCCAGCGATTTCTAACTTATTGATTGAGCTGTACACCCTTTGAATAATTCCTGTTGTTAATTTAGCATAAAATAACACACAAATAAAATATAGCTTTTCTTTGTCCACAGTTTTTTCACAGATGCACCAATAGACTGGCAGTGGAAATTAGCATCAAGAAATCCAAAATCTTGGATTTTGGCTTGCAAAATGTTATGATGATGTGGTATTTCCACACTGATGTCTAATGTCATAGATACATACAATTCCCTTGATTTAGAAAATTACTTGTATCTGCATCTTTAGAATTTACCTATTAATTAATTGACTTTTAAAATTTATTTAGCTCATACTCTGTGTCTGGCACTGGGCTAAGACAGAATAACTTCTTTTAGATATCTGAGCAGAAGGAAAATAGTCCCAATAGGTTACAAAAAGGTGATTCCTTGAGTATTTGACTAATTATTTTAGTTGGCTGAAATGAGTTTGAATGGAGCATAAGGAACATAATAGGAGAGGGAACCAATTTCTGGTTGCTTAGCTGAAACCATAGAAAATGGGGAAAATGAGCACATACCAACTTGTATCTAGTAATTAGATCCTGAGTGCACTTTGTGCCAGCCTTTTTGGTCTTCATTTGGTCTGCAGTAGTGAATTTGTACATTGTATCCAAAGTGAAAATAATTGTATGGAAAATTAATTACTCTTTCATTGGCTCCAAAAAGAGTCAATCTAAGACATACCAATATTTCATGTCACTGTGAAAAAACAATTTTTTTCAAAAGTTTATATTAAAATAAGTAGGTTTTGGGGTACCTGGGTGACCCAGTTGGTTAAACATCCAACTCTTGATTTCAGTTCAGGTCATGATCTCAGGGTCATAAAATTGAGCCCCGTGTTGGGCTCCATGCTGTGTGTGGAGCCAACTTGGGATTCTCTGCCCCTCCCCCCAGAATAAAAAAAATAAAAAATAATATAAGTAGGTTGTATTAAATAGTATTATAGTAAATTTATCCTGGATAAATATGAAAATTTTCAATTATAAGTGAGGATTCACAGTGAATATTAATAGTAAAAATAAAAAATCTAAATTGACAATAAAAACTACACACAGCAAAACTACAAATTATGAATGCAGAAATTCTGATCTGATAGACTTATGACTGCAAAAACGCACTCAAAAAGGCAAAGCTATAAAACGTAAAAGTAGGTATGAAAAACAAATTGATTAATCAAAGAAAAACTTCATCCAAAATGTTTGTAGAAAATAATTGATACCTGATGAATATTTTCAAACAAAACTCTAATGCAGATATAATTCTTAAATATTTACATTCATAAAGAAATATCCAAACATCCCCAGGATTAAAACAATGGGATAAAAAAAGGGGGCAGGCAAAGCATCTTATGCATGTGCATAATATATCTAAAACAATTTACATTTTTTACAGAATAGTGATAGTTTCTAACATTTTTATTATCAATATTCGCTCAGTCTTCTCAGTATGTTCAAAGCCATAGCTATTAAGATAAATGCTATTAAACCTAAAAGTGTTGAAACCAATTTACAAATGTTATGATAGTTATATCAAAGTGTACTGCTAAAGAGATCTTGCTGAAAATTACTCCCATATCTGGTATAACTTTACATTTTATGGAATTACTTACATTTGCAAATATTCACTTGCAAAATGTATTTGATCCAAATCAAACTTACCTAATAGGACCTCAACAGAGATAATCGAGGTCCCTTCATACAAGTGGAACTTGGGAAGTTCCCAAGATTCTTTGGTAAGCTCTAAGATCCAGCTAAGCTTCAATCCAGATCTGGAAAAGATGTTTGTCACTCTGTGTCCTTCTCCATTCCACTACCAAGAACGTAAAATAGCCTAATATTCTACAAAATTAACATCATATGGATACAAAATACCAACATTCCCAAATGCAGGTAAAAATTATCCTTATGTAAGTATTTAATGAGAGAGAGATGACGTGAGTGGGATGGTGCTGACAGAAATGTATGTATGTGTCTTATGCTTAAGCTCTTTAAGAACAGAAACCAAACATCGCATATTTATAATGCAGGGCCATGAAACTGGGAAGACTCTAAAGGTTATAGATGTACAATTTCTTCTTAATGCATATGCTGAGAAAGGAATTTAGGTTCTGCCTTCAGTTTGGTACTCTCCTCTCAAAGCTAAGCACTAATGAGATGTTTGTTTAAAAAAGGTATTTGTCATTGTATCACCCACAGCATCACCCCATTTGAGTGTTTAAATGGATCATACCTCAGTGTACCAGAAGAGAAAATCATGTCAACACAATGAATAAAGTATGCCTAATCTTTCTAAACTTCTGTGCCAGCCCCCACAAAAACAAATGAAGTAAAAATTTTCTTTCAATTAGCCAACCTATAATGAATGCATTAGTTTTTGATGTAATGTTCAATGATTCATTAGTTGCGTATAACACCCAGTGCTGAAATNGCGTATAACACCCAGTGCTAAAAATTTTCTTTAAAAGTTCTTTCAAAAAGCAGCACACTTTTGAAAAGATCAAATCATTCTATTTTTACACTGGCCTGCAGAAACCATTGACAGAGAAATAAATAAATTGTAGATATGAAACTTTCTACCTACCAAAAAGAAAAACAGAGCATTGACAAGTGTGCAGAAGTCTTCTTTACAAATGGGAACATATAGCATAGCCCAGCATTTTGCACAATATTAACTTTGATGAGTGTAGATAAGAGAAAATGGAACATAATATTTTGTCCAGTCCATTTATCATTTCACAGTACGGGCTAACCCATTTGTTTGTATGTGCTGTTAATATTTTAAATTTCTGTGGTTACTTTTTATACTTTTTATGTGTTTGTTTTTCCCATAACTCATAAATATTTATCCAAGAATCAAACTTTTTATGTTTAATGTTGTTTGTATCACTCTTACATTAGTAAAGAGCCTGCTTTTGATTAGCTAGCTTCTCTACATTCCATGTTGTAGGAGGAAAATTACACCCTTTTTAAAATGCTCTGTAGATTTAGTAAAAACTGTTTCTCAGCGACTCTTGAGAAATAGCAGCTGAGAGGTCCTAAACATAAATTGAGTGAAATTAAAGCACCTGTGGGTCATTTGGCATAGGTAGGCAATTGTCACATTAACTTTTACTTTCTTAGGTAATGGAGTTGGTTTCATAATGCTTTGTAATTCCAAATGGAATACCGTTTGGTCTTCTGAAATCTAAACTTCCAAGCTTTAAGACAGTGATGAAAGGCCAATGGTAACTTGGCCTACTCCTTAGCTTTTTAGTGTAGACTATGGTGTTTTGTGATGAGAACACACTAATAAAGAACTTTTATCAAGATTGGCTTTAACTGTTGGTGCAGTTGGAGGATGTGAGATGGAGAGATGAGAGCCCAAGCCTCACATTTAGTGACACTCAGGTTCCTTTATTGTATGTGGGATTAGGAAGTTCTGGAAGAGGGAAGTACTATGTATTTTACTTTAGGAATTTTTGCAAGTGAGTCCACTTGCTTTGGCCTCCAGTTTTATGAGAAGTCATAACAAATGTCAATAATTGCTATTAAATACGATAAAATGAAACTAGAAGGAAGGAATCAATAAAACAGTGGTGAGCACCTGAAGTAGCTGGAGGGTGATTCACTTGGTAAGAATATATGGAATTTAATGTTAATTTTTACTCTTTGAAAATTAGAGAATTTTATTCTGCTTTTCTGAATCAGGAAATTCTCATTGTTGTGGTTGTTACTACTGAAATCTGGAACCATGGAGAGTCAGTCTTTTGTGCAGGCTGAATATCCTTTTACATGGCCTACCATTACAGATTGGGAGTGGGGTAATTATAAAGGATAGTATTATGCAATCCTACAAGCCTACACTCTAAAACCAGCATTCATTTTGGGCCATACCCAGCCCATTTCCCAGACTCCTGGCCAGAATCTGGCCCCATTGGTCTAAAGGAAATAAATGAATATTCATTTGACCAATATGGAAGCAGACCATGACCTAAGAGCACATACTATCCTATAAAAGTTCATGCAAGACAATTTCTACAAAATCTTTTGAAAATATTTAGATGAGAAACTGCAACTCTTCACATCCAATTCATGCTAAGATCACAATTATTTGCATGTGTGTCATCATTCTCATGTCCTACAGACACAGCAGACACTGCTGCTTAGTCTTTATCCACAGAGCTCTTCAGGCAGCCAACTCCAGTAAACCATGTAAATTAAAATCTGACTCTTTCTGATCCAGTCCAATGAATTTTATGTTGAAATTGGATGGCCCTAGGATCAACTTAATGTAAACTTACGGAGTGTACTTTGTAGGGTTACATGGGATCACGGCGAGGCATAAAATATGGTATATGCCCTCAAGGAACTTTAACTCTAGAAGGAGAGACAAGACACAGACTATTATTCTGAGCTGTTAAGTGGCATTTGGGCAAGATGGCAAAGAGAGTTCAACAGGGAGTCTGGTCGAGAGGAGAGAGCTATATGTAAAAGATTTAAGGAGACAAAGTGTAACCTTCAGGGAACTTGGCTAAGGGTAAGGATGAGCAAAGAAGGCCAGATGTAGAGTAGAAGAGGTCGGGGAATTGCTAGGAAGGACTCCAGGGCTAGTGAGTGCTGATCCTGAGGAACGGGTGATTCTCTGCTCCACGCTCCATTATCTACTGGATATAGGTATCTACTAGCCCATGGTGACTAAGTTTGAAAGTAGGAGTGCTGGAGCCACAGACTCTTCCGTGACTCTATAATACCTAATAATATAGGGAACAAGTTTGGATCATTTGCAACTATCTCTGTTTCCCATTTTTATGAAGAACAAACAGTGAAATCAGACCTGTTCTTGAATATTAAGTTTTAGACGATTGAGGGACACTAAGGCATTTTTAGAATATTGAATTAGATACTAGACATAAAGTGTACCTTTGTAAAATATGCCTTATGGTTAATTAAATATTGAATGGATAGCCTTCATGAATGGATAGCCTTTCACAACTTAAACTAAATATTCTTACTGTGTCTTTATGAGAGGAAACTAATAGTTCTCTGTATAGTTTCTAGAAATGACTTTTGCCATGGAACTCTTCATGAAGTCGTCTTCTAATTCTGTTCTCTAGTACATTCTGCTTGTGCTAGCTATATATTTGATAGTGCAGCATAGGCGCCTTATTTCAGCTCTGGGATTAAATTCACTGAAAGTAACCATGTTAACTTATGTTAATTTTAAAGAACTAAAATTATCTAATGTTATATCCAAACATATTAATTCTGTGACTATATCAAAACCAACTTCCATATTTGTTAAAAATGACTTTTCATAATCCCTATTTATTGATTGATATCTTTAACTAATCTCAAATTTTTGCAGAAATGCAGAAGGTCAGATTGTATACATCCAGATATAATTTTCGGAAGTGCTTACTTAGATCATTCTGATTGAAAAGGAAATTTCTCCCAATATAATCAAGGTTTCCCTTTTATTTACTTTTGAAATAGATGAAAACATAAAGCACTGGATGACCTGAAAAAGCACATTTGAAGAGATTTCCTACTGGGATCTTATAGCTTAAATACTGTTACCAGGATTGCAGATGGTCAGTCTAAATGACAAAGCCTATCAAATTACTGGTTTCTGCTACAGACAGATGGCCAAGGGGCCTAACAGAAGCTCAGTTTTCAAGTTGTAGGGGTGTGTGTGTATGTGTGTGTGTGTGTGTGTGTGTGTGTGTGTATCTGTTAAAGAACAAAGGTCTTCTACTCTGAAAGGCAAAAATAATTGTGCATGTTATCTAGGCTGTTATTTGTCAGTATGATACTGACGACTAACTCTTGAGTTTTGAGTAAAGAATATTTTACCCGACCAAAGCAAAACAAAACAAAACAAAAGATTGTAAAGCTGTTGTTTTACCTAAACTATGATCTAAATTTTCCTATGAAAACAAAAAATAAAAAATAGTGAGTACCTGAAATAGCTGAAGGGTAATTCAATTGGTAAGTAAATTTGGAATTTAATGTTAATTTTTACTCTTTGAAAATTGGAGAATTGTATTCTTCATTAGTAAATGATAGTTTAGAATTAAAAAATAATAATTTATATCTTTCCATTTATAAGAATCTAAAATACTCCTTTTTATAATCTTTCATTATCTATCTTTAAAAAAAATACAATTCTTTATTCAATTTGAGCTCAACTTTTCTGAGAAATGAATGACTTCCACAAAATTGTTAGTTGCAGAGCAGCACTTGAATTTGTTGTGCTCCTTCACTGTAGCTATATAGGACACAATAATTTCATTAGCTCCTGGAGCTAGAGAATCTTCCGGAAAGACTCCATGTCAAAAATAACTGTTTAACTTTTAAAATTATTCTGTCATCTGATATAACTCAATCATTTATCATAAAGATGAAATACTGTGTCCTGTGTTTCTTCTTCTTTTTTTAATTTTTTTTATTTTAATGTTTTTTTATTATATTATGTTAGTCACCATACAGTGCATCCCTGGTTTCTGATGTAAAGTTCGATGATTCATTAGTTGCATATAACACCCAGTGCACCATGCAATACGTGCCCTCCTTACTACCCATCACTGGTCTATCCCATTCCCCTGCCCCCCTCCCCTCTGAAGCCCTCAGTTTGTTTCTCAGAGTCCATAGTCTCTCATGCTTCATTCCCCCTTCTGATTACCCCCCTTTCTTTATCCCTTTCTTCCCCTACCGATCTTCCTAGTTCTTATGTTCCATAGATGAGAGAAATCATATGATAATTGTCTTTCTCTGCTTGACTTATTTCACTTAGCATTATCTCCTCCAGTGCCGTCCATGTTGCAGCAAATGTTGAGAACTCGTTCTTTCTGATAGCTGAGGAATATTCCATTGTATATATGGACCACAACTTCTTAATCCAGTCATCTGTTGAAGGGCATCTCGGTTCCTTCTGACCTAAGATGTGGTGGGTGAGCAACAAATTTCCAGCCTAATTTCTGATGGAACCTGTCCCAGGGAACAATGTGTTTTGAGAAGATAATGAGTTGGCACTTGCCTGGAGCTAGATGTGGGTAAACCATCTATCTCCTCTGGAGATGAAGATGGTCACACATTTGGCAGGGAATGCTCAGTCAACTGATAGATCAGGCAATTGACAAAGCAGGAAAAGCGCGTTTGGTGCATTATTGAGTATCAAGATGACGAACAGAGTTCATAATTAAGCTTGTACTTAACAGCTCATTGACTTGAGTAATAATAACAATGACTTTAAAAAAGCACCCTCCTATCTTTTCTCTCATTGTCCTCACAAAGAAATTTAACAATGTCTGTGTTGTCATCACCAGGAAAATCTGTCAGCCTTCTCCTTAATTAAAAACTTCCCTGTAGTCTTCACATTAAAATTTTTATGTTTTCCATTTTTAAAAATTACTTCAATTGCTCTTTGGCGACAAATTACTGTAGAAATTCCCACATACAAATAAAAAAGTCAATCCAATTACATGTTGTAAGGCGATTACTTCATTTATATATGTCTGTTGATAAGAAGCAAAAAAATTACTAGAAAAACTCTATATGAAGGCTATATTTGATGGATGGAAACACTAAAATGAATTATGCAATAGAAATAACATACACAGTATTCTGTAAAATCTGTATATCATCAAATAACTTCACATAAAGATTGAGTTATTGTATGCCTCACTTGTCAAATAAGAGAGAGGAATGTCCTAGAGGATAATGAGAAATAATATTTTACAAGACTAGTGTGTCCTAATTCATAAAAAAAAGGGTAAGATTTGAGTGAAGGTTAAATAATAAGCAATTAGAATTCCATATTCAATGGAAATAAAATATGTAAGTTTGATTAATAAGAAACCAACATACACTAGAAAAAAAATAGCTGACAGAGGGTAATTTTAATATGGCAATTAGTCCCTGACAGTAAAAAATTGGGTTCTGTGACTCTCACTGTATATAAATTTCATATGAATTTTCAAGAAAAAGTTTTTGATCTATACCACAGACCAAGCATAGGACAACAGACACATCAGAGTTGGACCTCACATTTCTGAATAATTTAGTAAGCACACAAATCCATAGTTGTTAATATTGTTCTATCTTTGCTATTTTCGTCATTCTTGTTTGGTTGAAATGCCAATGTAACTGCTCCTTCCGTAGTCCAGGACTTTATTTGTCTGGACCAGTGCCGGGCCAGTGAAGTATGTGATGCAGATTGAGCAGGATCTTCTTCCCTGATTACCCCTAGTCCTCATACAGAGAGAGCAGCTGTTGGGAAGAGGACTAGTTTTACTTGCTCAGGGTCTCTATCTTCACCAAGATTCAAGGGAGCTGTTAAGAGAAATGCATTTGCCTAGACATAGTTTCCTCTCTGTCATTTCCATTTCTAACTTCTAACTTTTGATTTCTTCCTTTTTATTTAAAAAAAAAAATCTCCGCATTGTAGGAAAATTTTCCTGGTAGGTAAAAGAATCTTCAGAAGACCCCTACATATCTGAAATGGGAGATTTCTTGTTTAAGTATAATGAACTTGGATGAGCATGTGAACGAGAAGGGGGAAGCTAGAATATTCTTCTGTCTCACAACATTTGTATCGGTTTCGTCTTGCTATCCATAGCATATTCTTGTCTATGCATATGATACAAGTTAGGAGCAAGGACTTTGGAGAGAGTTCTGGGTTTGAACATTGGCTCTTACTCTTATGGGCCATGTGGCTCTAGGCAGGTCAGTTATATTTTCTGAGCTTCAGTTACCTCATGTGTAAAAAAAAATAGGGTCGTAACAATACCTACTTCAGAGGCATATTGAGATGAATAAATGAGATAATATAGTAAGAAATTTAGTGTAGTCTCACTTATATAAACCCGTAATAAATGATAGTTATTATGCTTGGATAGCATGAAGAGTTTTCCATTATGAAGAAATGGAAACTTATTCTTTTACAAAATCATTTACTTTGCCAATTAACAAGGTGTATGAAAAAGATGAAGTATTAATAATGGATCCTCATGGGCAAATGATAGGAAAAAGAAGTGCTTATTTTGGCACTTACAGAGAACAGTGTTGTCAGCCACTCGGTCACATATGCAGCTATGGAAAACCTTGTCCCAGCTTTGAGGACACCCTGTGGCCAGCCCAGATATTTTGGAAATTCAGTGCCCACTAAGCTATGGCAAAGTCCTTAATCTACCATGAAAACTTAAGGCTGTCCTGTGAGTCAGCATGAGAGAACTCAGTTCTCTGAGTTCAAGCTTCTTCTTCATTGGGATTGGGCTCTTAAATGGACCATTCTAGCTCGATATTCAAAATATATTTTGAATATAATTACTTCTCACCATCTATTCAGCTGCCACTCTGGCTCAGGTCATAATCGTTTTTTATCCGAACTACCTAATTTGTCTCCCTGTTTCGACTGTTGGTTTTTCTGCAGTCTGTTCTCCACGTAACAGCCAGGGTAATCTTATTAAAAATTATATATTGCCTCTTGTTACTCCTGTGCTTCAATCTTGCTTGGAATTGTGTTCTGATTTCTTACCATGGTAAACAGGCCCTATATGATCTTGTCCGTACCTCCTTGATGAGCTTAGCTTCTGCTTACTCCTTTTTTGTTACTCTGTTTCAGCTATACCAGGTTTCTTGCTCTTCCCTTAACTTGTTCCTTCTTCAGAGATTCAGATTTGTTATTCCTTTTGCTTGGAATATACTTTGCCCAGGTCTTCATGTAGAATGTCATCTCTTATTCTTTAAATCTGTATTCAAAAGCTGCCTCCTCAGTTACCAGGGGTTAAAGGAGGGAACAGTGGGAAGTTCTTATTTAATTGGTACAGAGTATTTTACTGGCGTAAGGAAAATTTTGAATCTACAAAGTGGTGGTGGTGGTGGTGGTTACACATTTTGAATACACTAAATTCCACTGAATTTTATACCTTAAGATGGTGAATTATGTGATGTAAATTTTAT
>NW_023254091.1:9139-9397 GCF_002007445.2 Ailuropoda melanoleuca | reverse complement strand
AGTACACCTGCTTTCGGCCTGGGCCAGGTGTGTTGTGGGGGGCCCGTAGATGCCTGCCTTCCTGCCCAACCCCCGTCCTGCTCCCTCAGCCTCCAGGGAGAGCGGAGGGTGGCAGCAGCTGCCAGGGCGCGAGCTAGCCCAGACCTGAGGCCCTGCCTGACGTTGGTCCCCACCAAGCCATGTGACGCGACCAGGCCACAAGAAAGAGGTTTCAACAAGCGTTATCGGTTCCTGGAACTCCGACTCGGCGGCTTCCCC
>NW_023254091.1:0-4189 GCF_002007445.2 Ailuropoda melanoleuca | reverse complement strand
GGAGAATTGGGGCCATTTTGTTCCATCGATGGGACACACTTTCCAAGGCTTCCTTCATGTCACTCAAGGAAGTTCCGGCCCCAGGCCAGGGGCTGCTTCAGCAATGGGCAGGTGATGTGCTGCTAGTGGACGAGACAAGAGGAAAACCTGCTGGGGCGTCCTTTGCTCCTAAGGGGGAGCCCCGGGGAGAGATGGCCTTTGTTTTTCTTCTAGACGTGACACCTGGAAGTGCATCAGCCATCCCAGGACCATCCCCAGCACAGAACCAGCACCGAGACATCGGAGCAGAGACATGGAAGGGACCTGGGTCTGTGGTGGCCGGGTGGCACTGCGGAATCAGCCCATCCAGAAACCCTCCCCCACCGCTGGGCTTTCTGTTGAAGAAGATATTACGTCTCCAGCTTCTTTTTTAAAAAAATATTTTATTTATTTATTTGAGTGGAGAGGGACAGAAAAAATCCGAGGCAGACTCCGCACTGAGCACGGAGCCTGACGCGGGGCTCGATCACACGACTGCGAGTTCACGACTGTGAGTTCACGACTGTGAGTTCACGACCTGAGCTGAAACCAAGAGTCAGACGCTTAACTGACTGCACCACCCAGGGGCCCTTCCATCTCCAGCTTCTTTAAGCCACTTTACATCAGGCCTCCTGCTGCTTGGACCAAAGTATCCTCCGCAATGCCCCGGGACCTCTTTTGGTCTCTGTGAACAACCTCTGACTGAAAGGGCTTGGGGGCTCCAGGCTTTCTTCTCTGCAGTGACACTCGAGGGTCTTGGGTGCAGCCCCCAAGCTTCTGCCTTCTGTGTTGTGCTGAGACCGCCCCCCACCCACAGCACCCAAGACTCAGCCCCAGTGGTCGAACCAGCAGGCATCAGTCTGGGTCCTGAAGCCCCGGGTTCCGGTGAGTTGTATGCGGCCCTTTCTCACTGTGCAGTACCAGACAAGTCTCCTAACATCTCTGAGCCTCAGGTTCCGCAAAATGAAGAAATGAAACCTACTTCCTGCGTGGTTAATGCTTAATGAGAGCAAGTTGAAAATATTTGAAAAGCTCTGTCAAGCAATGAAAATTTGCATCCCTATAGTTTTTAATAGTTTCCAATTTGCTTCCTAGTTCCAAAACAATAATAATAACAATGGCCATAATAAAAGCCAGCAGTTCCGGAGCCCTACTATGTGCCAGGCACACTACTGAGCACTTTATATGTACCTCATGTGTTTCTCCCAGCAGCTCCTCTGCTCAGAACCCTCCAAAGCTCCCATCCCACTCTGAGTAAAAGCCAAACTCCTTCCACAAGTCCCGATGTGATCTAATACTACCCCTCACCTCTCTGGCCTCATCTCCTCTTCACCCCCTTACTCACACTGCACCAGACGCACTTGCCTCTCCTTGAACATGCTGCCTCAGGGCCTTTGCACCTGCTCTGGAATGCTCTTACCATATCCAAATAGGTAGCCCACTTCTCTCTTTTAGCTCTCTACTTCTCAGCAAGGCTTCCCCTGACCATCCAAATAATATAGCAACCCACACCTGGCACTTCCTAGTGCCCCTGCCAGTGTTGTGTTACTCCATAGCACTCAGCCACGTTTGACAGCCTCCTTAGCGTGGTTCCTAATTACGGCCAGCATCTCCCCCTGCTAGATGGTGAGATCCTTAAGTGGAGGAGAGACTTGGTCTGTTTTTGTCACTAAGAGCTCAGAGCCAGGAAGAATGGCTGGCACGTAGTAGGTGCTCAATAAATGTTTGTTGAGAGAATGAATGCACACATGCCCCAGCGTCACTCCCATTTCTGGGCTGAGACCTGCACGCTCAGGGAAACACCAGGATGGGACTCTAACTCGAAGCTGGCAGATTCCAGGCCTTGAACTTCAGGACCAGGACTCACATCTCAGCCCTGGCCTCAGACTGTCCCTGTCCTCTGGCACGTCTCTGCTCCTGCATCTGCCAGATGGGGCCTGACCCCAGGCCAGACTCAGGGTGCGTTACTTCCTGGCACCTCCGCTAAGTCTCGTGTGTCCTCTGCTGGCGGCACGTGACAGGGAGAGCCGCAGAGACTTGGAGCGGAGCCATGAGGCACCAGGGGTCACCCAAGTGGACAAAGGCCTTTCTGAGCTGGGAGCAGATGGCGGCAGGGAGCCCCAGGGACACGGGACCAGCTCAGAGAGGATGGCATTACTCACAGCTCAGGAGTCAGACCCTTCCATATGGATTTGGGCTCCAGACCCTCCCTGAGCCTCTGCTCCGGGCCCCTCTTGCTTGAGCCCAAGATCCCGAGGGTGCTCCGGACTTGGCCATCAGGGTGGGAGCCGGGGGCAAAAATCACAGTCCTCAGACCCTTCAAAGCTGTTGTTTGTATTCCTCTCAGGCCGATTCTGATCTTGCTGCTGGAAGGTGTCTCCCTATCTCTGCTCCCAAGCTCATTCTGGATTTTGGCAAAATTCAGTCCCCATGGTTGTAGGACTGAGGTCCCGTTTCCTTGCGGGGCTGTTCTCGGCTCTACAGGTGACTCACGCTCCCTCCACATGTGGTCCCTCCCCACCCTCTCCACTCCTAGCAGCAGTGCCTCAAATCTTCCTCGGGCTTCAAACCTCTGACCTCCTCTCCTCTGGCACCAGATTAAGTCAGGCCCACTGGATGATCCCCCTTCGGGAGAGTCCGCCAAGCCCTGTAGTGTAACCTAATCACAAGAGCGAAATCTGTCCCAGGCACATCCTGGGGTCCTGGGGACAGGGCAGGGTGGTGGGAAATGACAGCACTGTCTTGGGATTCTTCCTGCCGTCGTGCTAAGAGTTGGGATGATTCGTTCTGCAGAAGTAAAATATGAATGTCCTGATCGATGAGCTGTTGTGACACGGAAGCTCGTGTCCTTCCGTTTTGGGAACTTTCTTCCGTCCGCTTTCTCTGTTCCTGCTCCGAGGAGTCGGAGGTGACAATTTGTGGAATAATCTTCTCATTTTCTTGTCTCGTCTCTTGTATTTTCAGTCTCTGTGCCTTTCTGGGAGACTTCCAGAAACTTTTGCTCCAGCGCCCATAGCCGAATGTTCCTTCATAAAGCCTGATCTTGTCTTAGACACATGCAACGTCTTTCATTTCTCGGAGGGTTTTTTGCTGTCTTGATTGTCCCAACCCCTAGCATTGTGTGTTATCTAGGGAATTCTTTTCCTCTGCTGAGTTGGGTCTCTTTCATTTTACAAGCCTGCCTTGAGTGTCCAGTGGTCCTTGGCTACGAGTTCATGTTAAAACACAGGAAGCTGAGAACGGTTATGGAAGCCCCGTGCCTGTGGGCACGGCATGTGGACAGGTGAGTCTCATCCAGGAGACGGGGCAGGGACCGGCTGGCATTGTGGGATCCCGGAGTCAGCATGCAAAGTGTCTTCTTCGGGGCAGGTCGGTTTTTCTGAAAGAGGACCGCGGCCTCCTGCAGGGGTGGGGTGGGGTGGGGAGCAGGGCTGCCGGCTTCCAAGGACCAAGCAGGGGCATGGGGAAGGGGGCGCCTTTCTGACAGGCATGTGGCCTTTCCCCTCACCCGCTGTGTCAGGCCTGACCCTGCCCTCAATTCAGCCTGTCATCTCAAGTTCAAGTCCTCCTGCACACTTTTTATTTAGATGGGATGTTTATTAAGGGTGTGGGATGAGAAGCTGCTGGAGATTGGAGGGCTCAGGGCTGCCCCGATTATCCCCGGCATCCCCATGATGCCAAGGGGTGGGGTATAAAAATCAACCAGACATGTCCTGCCGTCAAGATTGAAGACCTACAAATGTCTCAGGACCGTCTGCGTGCTGGGCAGTGAGTTTAGATCAGGGTTCTGTCCCTCAGGGGACATTTGGCCACGTCTGGAGACTTTCTTTGGTGTCACAACTAGGTGGGGGGTCGTTGTGAGTACTCTGGGTGTCTAATGGGTAGAGGCCAGGCCTGCTACAATACACAGGAAAGCCCCCAGAGCAAAGGAGGACCCAGCCCCGAAAGTTAACAGGGCTGAGGTGGAGATCCCTGCTCTGGAATAAAGAAAGACACCTTCTTGTCTTCACGGGCAAGGAGCAGAGAATTTCTAAACTCCTCCGCGGCACCTGCTGTGTGCTCTCACGGCAACCCTATGGCCTAGGGACCCTCAGCCCATTTGCTGGATGGAGAATCAAAGGCTGAAGCAGCCACAGGAGGATGGGGGGGTGGGGAGGAGACAAGACAGGGG
>NW_023254090.1:0-3123 GCF_002007445.2 Ailuropoda melanoleuca | reverse complement strand
ATTTTTATTATGTTATGTTAGTCACCATACAGCACCTCCCTAGTTTTTGATGTAATGTTCTAGGATTCATTTCTTGCGTATAACACCCAGCACACCATGCGATACGTGCCCTCCTTAATACCCATCACTGACCGGCCTATCACTGAGCTTTTAAGGAAAATGTTTTATTTCATCTCCAGTATTACCTTATTAGCCATGTCACTTTATTTTAAGTGTTTGTCAAGCATTTAGAGAATACATCTTTAGTGCAGTACATCATCAAATAATATTAGAACACTGCCTGCATAATATAGGAATCTTTCCAACTTCCGTCTTCTTCCTTCCAGTCTTTTGGTTGTTATTTTCATATGTTTTATTCCTGCATGTTATCAGTTCCACAATGCATTACTATTGTTTTTGCTTTAGGTAGTCACAGCTGCTTTTGGGAGATTGAAATCCCACTGGTACAAACATCTTGATATTTTTGCCTTATGTAAAAACGTTATCTGATGTGGACAATCTGTTAAGAACGGGTTGTAATTTCTTGCTTTGAATTTTCCTGAAACAGTAGAAAAGACAAATGAGGAGGTGTTGAGTCAGATATTTCTGGAAACTTATTGAGTTCCAGGCTCCCTGTTGGACATTTTGGGAGCCTGTGGATTGATAGCAATTTATGTAAGATTCATGGGTGAGGTTTCCTTTTGTTACAGTGGACTTCAACACTCTGGTGGATGTTGCAGTGGTTGGTACAGTGGCAGAACAAACTGATGTCCTGCTAATTGCCAAAGGTTTGGAACTCTGCCTATATTTGGAAGCTGCTCGTTTCATTGTCTACTTATTAAGTTGCTAAATGATGGAGATTAATAACAGGAAATTCATTGAAATGGAAAACTCATAATAGTTACCCTGAGTATTCATTGATGGCAAATTCCATTCTAGTCATCCAGTGATCACTTCAAAATGCTGTGCCAGGCAGAGGCAGATAAAAATCCCAAAGCTTTCAAGACTGCAATTTACCCTATGTAAAATTGTGTGCTCTAGGATTATCCATCCTGGGCTTCTGTAACAGGGTATAAGAGGACAATTGAATCATGAGGAGGTACAAGGGTAAGTGTTTGATGTCCGTGGGGAGTCTCTTTAAAACAAGAAGATAAGTCTGTGAGGTAATGTGACTGATTTTACATTGGAGAATATTGCTTTGGCCTTTAAAAGAGAACCAGAGTTTAATAGAGTTAGTGGGTTGATCGATTTGGTTTGATGACACTGAGTTTTCCTCTCCNAGTTTTCCTATCCTCTTCCTGCCCACCTTTATAAAGTAATAATGACTACTGTTGCTTATTTAAGGTAGATGTTGAGGGAGGGAGAGAGGGTATAATAAGATCTTCAGGAGAAATTTATCCTGAGAGTGATAAATGAACAGTGGTCTTCCTCTCTACCTTAACTTTCCTAAACCTAAACCACATTCCTGTCTTTGATGGGTAGGGGAAGATAGGGATAAAGAAAGGGGGGGTAATCAGAAGGGGGAATGAAACATGAAAGACTATGGACTATGAGAAACAAACTGAGGGCCTCATAGGGGAGGGGGTGGGGGAATGGGATAGACTGGTGATGGGTAGTAAGGAGGGCACGTATTGCATGGTGCACTGCATGTTATACTCAACTAATGAATCATCGAGCTTTACATCGGAAGCCGGGGATGTACTGTATGGTGACTAACATAATATAATAAAAAAACCATTAAATAAATAAACAGACAAATAAATAACTAAATAAATAAATAAAATTTAAAAAATAAAATAAAACAATTGCAAGGGAGAAAATTGTATTAGTCAGTGTTCTCCAGAGAAGCATAACCAATAGGTCCTCTTTCTGACTCTCTGTTTATCTGTCTCTCTCTCTCTCTATCTATCTACCTATCTCTCTATCATCAAAATAAATTGTATATACAGAAAGAGAGAAAGAGAAAGACAGAATGAGAGGGAGACAGACGGAGAGACAGATGGAGAGAGAAAGAGAGAGAGAGAGAGAGGGAGAGAGATTATTTACTTGAAGGAGTTGGCTCGTGAGATTTGGGGCCCGGCCAATCTGATGTCTGCAGAGCAGACCAGCAGGCTGGATGTTGGCCAGCGTCAGTCTTGCAGTCTTGAGTCTGGAAACAGAATTCCAGACAATTGTTATTGTCTCCTTTGTGAAGCTATTGTGGTGACTGCAGAGACCTTGGGTGAAAGGAAAAATGCAAAGGGCAGAAAGGGACAGCTTTTCAGGGTCTTTGAGTGCTTTATGAAGGATTTCAGAATACACATTACTTATTAATATACCCGATATGGATATCTAGTGAGGATTCTGGTCCTTCTAATTCAATTAGTCTTTAGTAGATAAGATTTCTGCTGATTTCCTTAAAAACCTGGGATCAAATTTTTTAAATAATTTTTTATTATATTATGTTGGTCACCATAGAGTACATCACTAGACTTTGATGTAAATTTCCATGATTCATTACTTGCGTATAACACCCAGTGCACCATGCAATACGTGCCCTCTTTAATACCCATCACCAGATCAAATTCTTACCTGCTTCCCAGATTATGAAAATAAAAACAGGTGACCTGCACAGAGTGTACCCACAGTTACGAGAGATCAGTTGGTTAAAGGGATAAAAAAGAGCAGGATCCAAATGTTTTTAAGATTAGGACTAGACCTATTTATTTATCTATTAATTTACTTACTTATATACGTACTTACTTACTTATTTGGCTTCATGACCAAGGTGGGGCTTGAAGTCGGGACTCTGAGATCAAGAGTGGCATGCTCTACTCACTGAGCCAGCCAGGTGCCCCAGAATCCAAATTTTCAGATATATTGCCTGACAAAATATGTCCTCACTCAGTTATGTTCATAAGTTCAACAGGACAACAATGGAAATGAAGACTGGCTTTACTTGGCACAGCTTCTCAAAAAATTTTATATTTTCTTTTTTCCTCCATCTTTCTTGAGGTGTAATCAACAGACAAATAAAGATTGAATGTATTTAAGGTGGCCATGTGATTTGATAAAGATGTACATTGTACATGAGCACCATGATCAACACACTTTTACACTTTTCTTGATGCAAAATTTTAAGTTTCAAGTTAGTATTTGCTTATA
>NW_023254089.1:0-10138 GCF_002007445.2 Ailuropoda melanoleuca | reverse complement strand
TTCAACATGGTTTATTATTTTGCAATCCTACCAGGTAAGGGTAAAAGTTTTGTTTAATCCACTTCTTCATCACTATTTGGTAATACTAGTTATGTTAATTTTCATCATCGTAGTGGATATAAATGTGAACTCTTTTTGTTTTTATTTGCTTTTCCATGGTTAATATGGTGAAAATCTTTTTTTGTATGTTCATTGGCCACTTGTGTAAGAAAAAGATCTTTAAGTTAACAAATTTTGCCTTTTATTTCTATTGACCTTTTATACTGCAACATTGTAAAGTTTATTCATTTTAGCTGTTATTTTTAGATTCAATACATTTTATATAAACATTGTGTCATCTGTGGATGGTATTACTTCTTTCTAATCTTTAGGCCTTTTTTCCCCTCCCCCTATTACCCTGACCAATACATTCAGTAAAGTATGGAATAAATGTGATGAGAGCAAGTTTTTCTTGTTTCTAGACTTAGGAGGAAAACATTAAGTCTTTCATTATTGTCTTGACATAAGCTTTACATTTGTCATAAATAGCTTTGTCAAAGTGAGGATGTTTTCTTCTGTTGACAGTGTACTGAGAATATTTATGAGAATGAATATTGAATTTTTCCAATTATTTTTCTTCATCTCTTAATAATTATAGCTTTTTTTGTATATTGGCTCATTTTTCTCCAGTACTTTAAAGATGGCCCTCCACTGTCTTCTGAAGAAACATCTGCTGCTGTAATTCTTATCCCGCTTTTTTTCCCCTCCCCTTCTGTACTGTCTTTTTTCTCTGGCTGCCTACAAGATTGTCTGTTTTTGGTATTCTAATGACTGATGAGGACTTCTAAATGTATTTATTGATTTATCCAGTTAGGGATCCTTTGACATTTTTGTATCTGTAATTTGATGTCTTTTATAAAATTTGTCAGCCATTGTTACTTCAAATGTTTTTTGTCCCTTGTTATTTTTCTTTTTCTCTTTTTTTCTTAACTTTCTTTAGGATTTCAGTTGTATGCATTTTGAACTGTTTGATATTGCCAATATGACCCCACAAATTTTAGATTATCAATTATTTTATTTGTATGTTTATTTTCTTATTTTAGTCTTTTACATTTGTGTTTTAGTTTGAATACTATTTATTGAACCAAGTTCAAGTTCATTAATTCTTTCTTCAGCTGTGTAAAGTTGAGTCATAAGTATCAAATAAAGGTATCTTTGACATATTTTATATTTCAGGATTTCCACTTGGCTCTTGTTACTGAAATTCCCCATTTGCTTATGCATTTTGTCCATCTTTTCCGTTAAATCTTTATCATGTTAATTAATATCATTATAAAATCCCTATCTGATCATTTACAGCCCAAATTTTTTGAATGATTTCTCAGTAATGGGTATTTTTCTGGGCATTCCTGTTTTTGTTGTTTGGAGATGTGTGCCTTGAAATTTTTAATCAGATACCAAACATTGTGACACAGTAGAGACTAAGGTAAACTGTATTACCCTGAAAATAAGGATCCTTTTATTTTTAGGAAATTAGTATTGGGAGTTAAGTAAACCTAGTCTAGAGTTGAACTGACTTTTAATTTTGGTAATGTTGTGGATACTAACAATGCACCACAAGAGTATTAATTTAAAATTGTGTGCAATAAAAAAATATCCATGAAGAAAGATAAATATTTCAAAGATAAATATCAATTTTTGTACATTTTTAATTTTAATTTTTTTTTAGAAAGGGGGGAAGGGGCGGAAGGAATGGGAGCGAAAGAATCTTAATCAGGCTCCACAGAGCCCGATGCAGGGCTTGATCTCACAACCCTGAGATCATGACCTGAGTCAAAATCAAGAGTCAGACCCTTAACCAGCTAAGCCACCGAGGTACCCCTCAATTTTTGTACTATTTAAAAAATAAGTTCCTTGCACTGATCTTTCTAGTGTTAAATGGGTCAAAAAAAAAAGGAGAAAAGGAAAAAAGACAATAGAAATAACTGATGCTCAAAATAAGAAGCAATTAAACTTAAGATAGAATATGGAAAGGAAATATCAAATATATCAGAGTAACCACATATTCTCTGTAATAATAGTAATATAAAATTTAGGTATTATTGATAAATCTCTTTAATGAACCCAAAATTACTAAAGCTTTCTGAGAAAATGTGAGTAATTACGCTAGGTAAAGGATCAACATAAAATAGAATATTATAGAGAAAGAATGTACTACTTCCTCTCATCTATAATGCTCAAAAAATAGGTCTAAACACTGAGAATGGAGGAAAAAATAGAGCAAATAATTATTCAAATGGAGTCACTTGTAATAAGAACAAAAGATAATTGAAAAAGTCTTGTTATTTAGGATTATTTTTTAAATTTAAAAACAAAATTCATAAAGTGCATGAAGCCTATTCTTTTTCATTGTGACTATATATCCTTGTTCTACAAATGGACAGACTATGATTATTATTAGTTTTATATTCAGCACTTTCCCAATTATAAAAGTAAAAAGCATAACATTACTTTCTACTACATACCCTTTAGACTGATCTTTAACTTCTTCCAGTTCTGCCACATGTTACTGCATACTTAATAAGTCTCTTGGCTTGTTACTTTACAGGTAATTGAAAAGATCGAGTGCAATAAAAAAATGGCTTTTAATTAAAACTATTATTTGATTAATAAATGTTCATTTAAAAAACTGATTAAATCTTTCTGTCAATGATGCAATAAGATTACGTAATGCTTTTTCCTTGGCACGTTGATCAATACTATTCTTTATTTTCACCATTCCTTAAAATAACAACAGAGAAAATACCATTCCCTTGCACTGTATGATTTCTAATTTTTTTCCGCTAGTAAATAACTGCTTGATCCTCCTCTAAAGCCAATAAATTTTAGAGGGTTCTCCTGAATTTCCAGTCCACCTCTTCCTTTCTTCTGTATCTCAGAGCTATGAATCATATTTTGCTGGTATCAAATTAGAACACTTTCAAAAATCATTTTGTTCATAGAGTATTACTTTTTTATCCCTCTAATAGAAAAATAAAATCAGCACAAAATCAAATTACAAAGTAATCTCTTCAGAACTTTCCTCTTCTTTACTACCAGAGGTTCCTTGGGTACAATGTAGAAATCTCATATTTCTGGGACTTGGAGATGGAAATAAGCCTTCTGCTTGCTTAACAGCTCCTAAAGGAAGAGGTGACTTAGAAGCTTAATTAAGGTGATCTAATTAATCAACATCAAAGAGGAGGAAATTTTCAAATTTTCTGAATCCTATTGCATTAATTTCCCCTATTACATTTAACTTTATTTTAATTCATTCAGACTGGAGTGAAGAAAATGCTTAGTGTTTAATCAAGCACTTCAGGATAGAATATACTAAAAGATATTGTATATCGCATTAATAATTAGAATTATTACTGTAAGAGGATTGTCTGGAACAATCTTCCAGAAGAATATAGTCTTTTTGAAGTGCCAGATAAATGACTTATTTGCTGAAATGATATAGTCAGATGTTTTCTTGAAATAATCACTCGATAGTTTATCCAGTCACTGATGATTAATCAAGTTGAAGTAAACTGAATTGATCTTTACTAATATAGTCTGAAAAAATCGTGTTTACAAATTACCTAGAATATATAAGTAAAAGATTTCAGGAAACTCTTCTACACCTGGATTAGCTATAAAGTAATGCAGAAAAGGCATATTCCCTATGACTTTATAAAATTTTGAGTGACATCAAGAAAATTAAAGTAACCAGTATTTCATTATTTTCAGGACTTGTATTGTGCTCTTCCTATGTTAATATTTTCTCTGAAGTATTGAAAGCTATATATCCAAAGGAATTTGATAGAGTATGGGAAGATTTCAGTTATGGGTAATAAGGAGATAGGAGGCAGACACATTTTAAACAATGAGAAGCCTTGATCTGTTTTCACTAGGATTTGAGTGCAATATTAATATCAATATTGGCCCTAAATTCCCTCTCTTTTTCCTTACACAAATGTATTGTTAACATGTATTTTTCCCTTTAGTTTACACCAGATATTTCTATTTTCAGAAGACATCAGTTCATACCTGAAACATAATAAAACATACAATTTAAGATTGTATGTAAATAGTTTAATATATATGTGTGTAGAAGAACATTAATTACTATTAAAAATATAGCCACCTCTGTAATATGTATCTTAGGTTTGAATAAGGGTCTCTAAATGCAATGATACGCATGCTATAATAAACTTTTACTGAAAACAATGCTATTTTACAGTGACAAATCATTATGGGAATTATGCTAAAATTATTAAAGCTCCTATTTATCTTTACCATCGTATAGTTTAGAATAATTCCAAAATTATAAAATTTATAATATTGTAAAATAAAAATAGTTGTAGCTTGTGTACATGTAATTTAAAAAGTGTTGGCAATAAATATGATATTGAAAAATCACTAACATTGAGACACTTTCAAATCACTTAACACATTGTGGGGGGGGTGGTTTATCCTCAAAACAACACTATTGACTTTTGGTTTCTGGTCAGTATGTTAAGGAGTTTAGAAGTTGTCAATCCAACCTAACAAGAAAAAGCTGAATGAACTGAAAAATCAACTCTTCTTAGATCCATTAAAGAAGAGATGTCACAGGAAAAACTGCTGCCCCCAAAATATGAAACATGGTGGTTGGGGTACTCTTCATTGTTACTTTTACTCTCCAACTTGAATTCTCAGAGTAAATATTGGAGAAAAATTCTCTTGGGCTTCTGGCAAAAGTAAACATTTAGAAGCATGCCAGATCATTCTATTCTTAACAAGGCCTTTCAAGATAAAGTATTTTACCAGAGGATAAATGATTGGAATTTTTCTTCAGACTCTAACAATTCTGGTCAAAGGAAAATACCAAACTCGCCCGCCCATACTAGGACCCTCTCCCACTATGGCAAGGGAAAACAAAATGAGAAACACTTGTGAACTTTACAGCCTAGAGGTACAACTCACTGAGATTGAGACCTAATCACATAACTATAGAATGTTTCCTCTGTCCCCACACCTCATCATCACATTACCAAACACCTATTTATAGCAGTTTCTTTTACCCACTACATCATGTCCAGTTTTCATAAAACAAATTCCAAGGAACACTAGAACGTAAAAAACAGCTTGAAGAGGCAGAAATAACACAGGTACTAGATATAGCAGAAATATTAGAACTATCAGACTAGGAATCCAAAACAACTATGATTAATATGCTAAGGTCTCTTATGGATAAATTAGCATGCAAGAACAGATGGGCAACATAAGCAAAGAGACAAAAATGCTGAAAAAGGAACCAGAAAATGCCAGAGATCAAAAATACTGTAACAGAAATGGAGAAACTTTCTATGGGCTCATCAGGAGACTAAAAGTACTTAAGGAAATAATCTCTGAGCTTGATGATATCTCAATAGAAACTTTCAAATCTGTAAAGCAAAGAGAAAAGAAAAGAAACAATATCCAGGAACTGGAATATCCAGTTGTTACAACTACAAAAGGTATAACATATTCAAAATGGGAATATTAGAAGGGGAAGTTAAACAGAAAAAGAATAAAAAAAATATTTGAAGTAATGAGAAATTTCCCAAATAAATGTCAGATACCAAACCACAGATTAAAGAAGCTAAGAAAACACCAAGCTTACTAAAATACACCTAAGCATATTATATTAAAATTCTAGAAAGTCAGATTAAGAAAAAAATCCTGAAAGAAGCCAGAGGGGGAAAAAACACCTTTCCTATAGAGAAACAAATGTAAGAATTACATTCAATTACTCCTCAGAAACCATGCAAACAAGAAAAAAATGGTCAAATGTTTAAAGTGTTGTGAGAAAAACAAAAACACCCCCAAAAACTCTACCCTAGAATTCTGTACTCCACATAATTGTCCTTCAAAAGAAAAAATAAAATTTCTATGTTTATTGCAGCTTTATATAATAACCAAGATATGGAAGCAACCAAGTGTCCACTGATAGATCAAGGGATAAAGATGTGATGTTTGTGTGTGTATACATGCACAATGAAATATTATTCAGCCATAAAAAAGAATGAAATCTTGCTGGGACATCTGATGGCTCAGCTGGTTAAGCATCTGTCTTTGGCTCAGGTCATGATCCCAGGGTCCTGGGATCAATAACCACATCAGCTCCTTGCTCAGTGGGGAGCCTGCTTCTCCCTCTGCCTGCTGCTCCCCATGCTTGTGCACTCTCTCTCTCTCTCTGACAAATAAATCTTTAGAAAAAAAAGAAGAATGAAATCTTGCCATTTGCAACAACATGGACAGATTTAGAGGGTATAAAGTTAAGTGAAATAAGTCAGTTAGAGAAAGAAAAATACCATATGATTTCACTCATATGTATCATTTAAGGAATAAAACAAACAACTAAAGAGACAAAAAACAGACTCTCAAATACAGAGAACAAACTAGTGGTTGCCAGAGAAGAGTTTAGTGGAGAGATGGGTGAAATAGGTGAAGGGGATGAAAAGTGCATTTACTATGATGAGCACTAAGTAATGTATAGATTATTGAATCACCATATTTTACACCTGAAATTAAAATAATGTTGTATGGGGGCACCTGGGTGGCTCAGTCAGTTAAGCATCTGCCTTTGGTTCAGGTCATGATCCCAGGGTCCTGGAATTGAGCCCTGCATTGGGCTCCTTTCTCAGCAGGGAGCCTGTTCCTCCCACTGCCTTCTGCTCCCCCTGCTTATACTTACTCTCTCTCTTTCTCTCTCTCTGTCAAATAAATAAGTAAAAATCGTTAAAAAAAATAACATTGTATGTTAAGTATACTGAAATTTTTACAAAATTTAAAAAATTATAAAGGAATAAGAAATAAAGACTTTCATAGACAAACAAAAATTAAGGGAATTTGTTGCCAGTAGACATAAGACATGTCTTGTTAAAATGTTAACAAATCTTAATTTTTTTTTAGAAGATAAAAGTGATACGGATCAGAAATCTAAGTCTACGTAAAGACAGGAAGAAGTACAGAGAAATAATAAGTAAAGGTAGAATCATTTTATTCTTTTTATTATTCTTAATTGATTTCAAGTGTAACTGTTCAAAATAGCAACACTGTATTCAACAATGTTGGCATATATATAATATATACACACACATTCATATGTATCCTTATGTATAACTTAAATGAGTGCCAGAAATTATGCAAAGGAAGAAAGGAATAGGATTATTTTTATTATTATTAAGCATTCACACCACCTGTGAAGGAGTATTGGGCATACTGTTATTTGAAAGTGAATTTGGATAAGCTGTAAATATAACTTGCAAATTTTGTTGAAACTACTAAAAAGGCATTGAAGATGTCTACCTAATTTTAAGGAGAGAAAACTGAATTATACAAATAATTAAAACCAAAAAAGGCAAAAAAATAAAAATCCCGGTAAAAGACAAAAATAGGAACAAAGAACATAGGTAATGAGGAGAAAGTACTGATAGAAATTCATATTAATCAAGCTATATCATTAACCACATTACATATCAAGAAGTCTAACTTCACCAATTAGAACATAGGTAATGCCAAGCCACACTTGTCAAACTCTCCCAAATTATTAAAGAGGAGCAAAAGCTTTCAAACACATTTTATGAGTCTGGCATTACCCTGATGCAAAAACCAGACTAGGACACCAGACATATGCAAAAAATAAATATAAATAATACAGGCCAATATTCTTGAGAAACATAGATGCCAAAATCTTCAATGAAGTATATAGCAAATTGAATCCAACAATAAAATCCAATATGTTAAAATGATTATATACCACAATTAAGGATTTATTCCAGGAATGCAAGGATGGTACAACATCTGCAAATCAATTAACATGATACATGACATTAACAAAGATAAAAATCATATAGTCATCTTAGTAGGTGCAGAAAAAGCACTTGATAAAATTTAACATTCATTTAGGATAAAACTCTCAATAAAATGGTAGAGAAACATATCTCAATATAATTAAGGCCATATAGGAAATCCTACAAGCTAACATCATAATCAGCGATGAAAAAATGAAAGTTTTTCCTTTCAGAACAGAAATAAGACAAGGATGACCATTCTTGCCACTTTAATTCAATTAGTATTAGAAACCCTAGCCACAGCAATTAGAAGAGGGAAGGGGGGGAAGAAAGGAAGGAAGGGCATCCAAATTGGATAGGAAGAACTAGAGCTGTCACTATTTGAAGATGATAGGATACTGTATATAGAAAACTCTAAAGAATCCACCAATAAAGTGTTGAAATAAATTCCAAAGTGACAGGATACAAAATCAATATACAGAAATGTGTGACATTTCTATACACTAATAATAAAATATCATAAAAAGAAATAAGAAAGCAGTCCCGTTTACAAACTCACCAAAAAGAATAAAATACATATGAATAAATTTAACCAAAATGGTGAAAGATCTACACACTGAAAACTACAAAACACTGTGAAAGAATGTGAAGAAAATGCAAATAAATGACAAAATATTCTGTGCTTGTGAATTGGAAGAATATTGTTAACATGTCCATACTAGCCTGAAAAATTTACAGATTCAATGTAATTCCTATAAAATTTCAGTGGCATACTTTATAGAACTATAACAAATAATCTAAAACTTGTGTGAAATCATGAAAATTCCCAAATATCCAAAGCAATCTTAAAAAAAAAAAAGTTGCTTTCAAACTATGCCTTTATCTACCTATACCTAAAGCTATAGTAATCAAAACAGTATGATTTTGGTGCAATATTATGTAGATCAATGGAAGAATACAGATAAATGGAACAGAATTGAGATCCCAGAAATAAATATACACAAATATGGACAATTAATGTACATACAACAAAGGAACTAAGAACATAGAATGGAAAAAGGACAGTCTCCTCAATAAATGGTATTAGAAAAACTGGACAGCCACATACAAAAAGATAAAACTAGAACACTATATTACACCATACTCAAAAATTAACTCAAAATGAATTAAAGACTTGCAAAATGAAACCATAAAATTCCTAGAAGAAAACAAGGGTGGTAAACTCCTTGACATCTGTCTTAGTAAGGTCTTTGTGGATCTGACTCCAAACGCAAAATAAACGAAAGCAAAAGAAACAAATGTGACTACATCAAACTGAAAAGCTTCTGTATGGGAAAGGAAACCATCATCAAATTGAAAAGGGAACCTATTGAATGGGTGAAGATATTTACAAACCATATGTTCAATATATGTCAATATCCAAAATATAGAAAGAACTCATACAACTCAACAGCAAAACAACCAACCTGATTAAAATAATAATAATAAACTGAGGATATGAATAGACATTTCTCCAAAGAAGACATACGGCTGGTCAAAAGGCATGTGAAAAGATGTTCCACATCAGTAATTACTAAGGAAATGCAAATCAAACCCACAATGAGTTATCATTTAACATCTATCAGAATGGTTATTATCAAAAATACAAAGAAATAACAAGTGTTGGAGAAGATGTGGAGGAGAGGGAAGCCTTTTACATTGTTGATAGAACTGTAAATTGATACAGTATGAAGGTCCCTCAAAAAATTAAGAATGAAACTCATTTGACTGAGTTATTCATAGTTTATTTCAACACTCTTCTATCAGAAAGGGACAGATTCAGAAGGCAAAAAATCAGTAAGGACATCAATGAATTCAACAGCACCATCAATCAACTGGATATAATTATCAACTACTTCATCCAACAAGAGCAGATTACACATTCTCCTCAAGCTCACATGGCATATTACGTAATATTCAAGGGCCCAAAACATACCGTAACAAATTTAAAAGAATAAAAGTCATATATTGTTTCTTTTCAAGCCACATTATAATTAAAATATAAATCAATAACAGAAACTAAATGAAAATTAAAATACAACTTATCAAAATTTATGGGATGTAGTGAATGCAGTGCATAGAGGGAAACTTATAGTATTGAATACATACATTAGAAAAGAAGACGGATATAAAATTAATCATTTAAGCTTGCATCTTGGAAAAAAATGACAAAATTAAATAAAAACTAAGGGTAATAAAGGAAATAACGCTAGAGTGGAAATAAATGAGAGCAAATAGAAAATCAATAGAGAATAAAACCAAAGGCTAACTAGGAAAAA
>NW_023254088.1:0-3326 GCF_002007445.2 Ailuropoda melanoleuca | reverse complement strand
TCACTGAATTTGGTTCCAGGAAGTTAAAATTATTCATCACATGCCCTGTCTTTATGTGTAAATCCTCCAGCGAAACTCAAGGAAACACTAGGTAATTTGTAATTAAGAAGACATTGCAATTTAAGAAGACATTAATATCAAAAACTGCAGATAATTAGAAATCACAAAAATAAGACACTCTTCCAAAGACCTGATTTAGAGGTATATAGTGAGAGATTTCTTTACATTTCACATTTTATTTTTCTTATTTACTATACAATGTTTCCAAGTTCTAGATAGCTTATAAAAGTATAAATGACATAAAAGGGAGAAAGTGTTAATAAAACAGAATGTAGAATAACTGAATAAAAAAGAAGAAGCATTGTTTTTCCATGCTCTGAATTTCTTACTATGAATACTACTGTATAATTCAACTATAATTTTTAAAAGCCCCAGCAAATCAAATAAAATGTCAGTCATAACTCAATAATACCTCTGTGGCTATTAGCAACAATGGCTGAGCTTAATGAAGCTTAACATGAGGAAATAATTGAAAAGAACAAATGCACTAGATTCCTTCTTATAATAGAACTCCAGGAAGAGATGAGTCACAACTCTAGGAAGAGTTCCAATAACCTTTAGATTTTTGGGTTTTGTGAGGTTTTGTATTTTAGTTCATACAATTTGAATAGAGAAGGGAATAAGACCTAATCACTCAAGGCAATGATTCTGCCTATGAGCTCTCACACAATCTAATGGTGTCTCTTTATCTCCTGGATTTTTTATTAATAAATAAAATATGCACAAATGTACACATGGCAGATCTTGCACACCTTGTAAGTTTTCCAAAAGGTAAACACTTCCATGTACCTACCAACCACATCAAGAAACAGAACATTACCAGCACACCAGATGCTCATCCTGTCATCTTCCTGTCCCTATTCCCCTTTCAGGATAACCACTCCAGGAGCCTTTTTAATATCATAGATTAGTATAGCCTATTTTTGAACTTTACTTAAACAGGTTCATATACTATACACAATTTTGTGTCTAACTTTTGGGGTCAACATTGTGAAATTGTCTTCCTCTGTGTTAGCCATTCAAAAACTGTAACGTAGTTTGTAAAAAAAAAAACCAACTGATTCAGATTTTGGCTCTGTAATTTCTTAGACTGGATTTATATAATGTCAAGGNGTAATTTCTTAGACTGGATTTCTATAATGTCAAGAAAATATTTCAGATTTTCAATTTCATTTATAAAGTAAGTAGATCACATTTCTCAAATTCATATACCTGGATATACCAATGTCAAACATCTCCTCAACAACTCTCCCATCCATCCCTCTTTATTATTGTTATTATGCTGGCTATATAATTTTTAATGATGCATGAAAATTCAGATACATAAATATAAGTAGAAATTAGAACATCTAAGGAGGGAAGTGGGAAATGAAATGAAAGCCATGCTCACTGATTGATCTTTGTCTCTCTCCTATTCAGGTAACAAGATAATTTCCTTCCATGGGGCGCCTGGGTGGCACAGCGGTTAAGCATCTGCCTTCAGCTCAGGGCGTGATCCCGGCATTGTGGGATCGAGCCCCACATCGGGCTCCTCTGCTATGAGCCTGCTTCTTCCTCTCCCACTCCCCCTGCTTGTGTTCCCTCTCTCGCTGGCTGTCTCTATCTCTGTCAAATAAATAAATAAAATCTTTTTTTAAAAAAAGATAATTTCCTTCCAAAGTCAATGAATGAAACAAATCATTCCAGGGTGACCAAGTTTCTGTTGCTGGGGCTCTCTAATTCCAAGGAGCTCCAACCTTTCTTGTTTCTCATATTTTCACTACGTTACCTAGCAATACTGCTGGGAAATGTTCTCATCATCTTCACGGTAACCTCAGACTCCCGCCTTCACACCCCCATGTACTTTCTGCTCACAAGCCTCTCTTTTATAGATATATGTGTTGCCTCTTTTGCTACCCCCAAAATGATTGCAGACTTTCTGGTTGAGCACAAGACTATTTCTTTTGATGCCTGCCTGGCCCAGATTTTCTGTGTTCACCTTTTCACTGGCAGTGAAATGGTGCTCCTTGTATCCATGGCTTATGACCGTTATGTTGCTATATGTAAACCTCTCCACTACATGACGATAATGAGCCGCCACGTGTGTATTATTCTTGTTCTCATCTCCTGGCTTGTGGGTTTCATCCACACTACTAGCCAGTTGGCATTTACTGTTAACTTGCCTTTTTGTGGCCCGAATCAGGTAGACAATTTTTTCTGTGACCTCCCTCTAGTGACCAAGCTGGCCTGCATAGACACTTATGTTGTCAGCCTGGTTATAGTTGCAGGCAGTGCCANTTGTGGGTTTCATCCACACTACTAGCCAGTTGGCATTTACTGTTAACTTGCCTTTTTGTGGCCCGAATCAGGGAGACAATTTTTTCTGTGACCTCCCTCTAGTGACCAAGCTGGCCTGCATAGACACTTATGTTGTCAGCCTGGTTATAGTTGCAGNGTTCCTTTCTTCTCTTGGTGGTCTCCTACACTGTGATACTTATCACAGTCAGGAACCATTCCTCTGCTAGCATGGCAAAGGCCTGCTCCACACTGACTGCTCATATCACTGTGCTCATACTGTTCTTTGGACCATGCATCTTCATCTATGTGTGGCCCTTCGGCAGTTACTCTGCTGACAAAGTCCTTGCTGTGTTTTACACCATCTTTACTCCCATTTTAAACCCAGTTATCTACACTCTGAGGAACAAAGTAGTGAAGGCAGCTATGTCAAAACTGAAGAGTCGGTATCTGAAGCCTGGACAGGTTTCTACAGTCGTTAGAAATGTTCTTTTTTGGGAAACAAAGTAAGCACACACAACTGTAACTACTGTAGCCTGGTCTCTACACAATTATAAATGGAATCACTATGATCATTTTTACCCATGGGGAGGGTGGATTAACTTGACTGAAAGATTAATTATAATAATTCAAGACAAAGAATGGACCTTATTGATATTTAGATTCTCTTTCTTCATCCTGTGCTTTTTGTTTCTATTTCCTACTTTTTATTTANACTTTTTATTTAGAATTTTCATATGGTTTCTCTCATCTATGGAACATAAGAACTAGGAAGATCAGTAGGAGAAGAAAGAGATAAAGAAAGGGGGGTTATCAGAGGGGGAATGAAGCATGAGAGACTATGGACTCTGAGAAACAAACTGAGGGCTTCAGAGCAGAGGGGGGTGGGGGAATGAGATAGGCTGGGTGATGGGTAGAAGGGAGGGCACTTATCGCATGGTGCACTGGGTGTTATACGCAACTAATGAATCATGGAACTTTACATCAAAAAC
>NW_023254087.1:171353-176972 GCF_002007445.2 Ailuropoda melanoleuca | reverse complement strand
CCGCGTTGTCAGGGCGCCGGGCGGGGCGGGGCTTGCAGCTCCTCCGCGCCTGCCGTGCCCGCCGCGGCCCCTCCGGCCATTGTTCCGCGGCGGCCGGATGCCCGGGGCGCCGACCCGGGGCCGGGCCCTCCCGGCGTTCCTCTTGGAGCACCGGGCCGCCGCCTCCCCGCAGGCCTCGGGCTCGGAGCGGGCTTGGGGCTGCGAGGTGGGCGCAAAGCTCAGAGCGTCCTTCGACCCCGCCCGGGAGTCGAGGTCACCCTGCGAGCGCAGATCGGGGCCCTCGGGCGGCTGGGAACGGAGGAGCGGTGCGCGGTGCGCCGAGGCCCGCAACTCGGGGACCGGTAGAGCCCCGCTGTCCCCGCGGGCTCGCGGGCCCCAGCCACCCTTCCTCGCGGCCGACCGCCTTCCCTTCGCGTTCGCGGCGACGCCATCGCGGGAAGCCCTGGGGCGCGCGTGCCCTCTGGCGGCCGTGTTGTGCCTCGCACCCCTCCCCTCGACGTCCTGCCGGTGCTAAGCCGCATCTCCAGTTCTGCGGCGCGCGCCTGGCGTCCCCCCGGCCCCAGCGGCCCTTGAGATGCTGGCCCGTGTGCTTCCCGGGAGCCGGCGAGGCCTGGCTGGCGAGGGGCGGTGAAAATCGGGAAGACCGCAGAGGCAGCCTTCTTTTCACTCCTAGTCTCTTTTTCTCCGTCTGCCTCTGTCTCTGCCCTTCACGCCCAGGCTCTCAACCATCCTGGAAAACTTGTAAAGTGGTCAGCACCTGCTTGTCATGCGATGGCGAGATCAGAGAATTGGGTGGACTTTGAGGTCCACAGCTAGTGACACAATCAGAAAGATAATACCCAGGACAAAAAGGGGATGAGAGCCTCCCTGCTTGAGGAAAGAAGCTGCCTTCAGTTCACCTCTTTTTCTGTCTTAAGCATTCCTGTCAGTCACCATTTCCTGAGGACAGTGGGGACAGATCAGTGGGCTGCTGGATCATTGCACACCATTAATCTTTCATTGGAAGGGGGATCAGGCAAAAGCCAGAAGTCACTCTGCTTCTATCTAGATCCCTCCTCTCCGTCCCTGCCCCATATTTAATTCACTTAATTCCTACCTGTATTCTTGAGAGCATCAGCATTCTCAGAGAAACAAAGGGATATCCTAGTCGATTTATTTATTTTTAAATGTTCTTAGAAGAGATTCAGTAGCTCACTTACCTATTAAAAAATTTAAAAATCATTTCCAGCTTTACTGAGTAATTCCAGCTTACGTACATGTACATGTTTACCTCCTATTTGAGGGAGAGCAGGTTTATATATATCTATCTGTCCAAGGTAGTTAAGATATTTTTATAATTTCTTTTTCTTCAATTAAGGCAATCCATTAAATTAATAGTTATATATTATTTGCTTTTTATGCCTAATATTTTAGCATAAATTATCTATAACCATACCAGGAGGAGTTATTAAGCTTAGAACTCAAACCCATAGAGTAATAATAATTATATGCAAATTACTACGTAATTAAATTAAGCATAACCACATATTAACGATGTACAGAGAAAGCTTTGATACTAGTTTGTTTCCGATTCTGTGTAATTGATGAAAACCCTTAAGCAATGTGTCTGGTGTGGATATCTATTCTTTTATCGTTTGTTCCGTTCACCTGCTATGTCTCTTGCAATGTTCTTGCTCCTTGCTGTTCTCTGACATGCTGTTACTTCATTGTTTCAGATTTCTTATCACTGATTGCACAGTAAACTCAGTATTTGTGGCAGTTTTTAACATTTTAAATAAATCTTCATTAACTTTTTGCAAAAACGTTCTGCTTGCTATTAGCTGCTAATTGCCAAGGTACTGTTTCTTTGGTTTTGCCCCTCTGCTTTCTGCCTTATTCTAATTTACATGCTCTAGTATAATTCATTCTGCCAGTGCTGCTGGACTGATGGGCTAGAGATTTCATACTTTCTTTTTTGTAAACTCTTTGTTTGGTCCTTTCTCCCTGTTTCTCCGTAACAGAACCCTGCTTTGGTTCAAGTATTTAGCTACCTCACACACCCGTTTGCCTCAGGGGCAGCCAGGTTGGGTGGAACCTGTCTGAGGTAGTCCTTTTCTCCTGGTCAGTAACTCATTTGGAATGGGTGTGTGACTCTGACAATGAGACATGAATGGAAATCTGAGGAACTTCCGGGAAGTTTCCTTACTCTTCCTGAAAGTGCCTTACAAATGAACCCTCTCTTTTATGCTCTGGGTGTTTCTGCATGTGACACCCAGGACTACTGGAGCCATCTTACAACTGAAGATCAAGCATCACTTAGGATAGAGCACTGAGACCAAAGAATCTGGGTCTTTGATGATGGATTTGAGCCCCTGCACAAACCAAATTGAAGTCTGAAGTAGTTCTGGCCTTCCTGTTATCTGAGAAAATAAATTTCTTTTCTCATTAAGCCAGTTTAAGTCAGAGATTCTGCTATGTGCAAAAAACCACTTTGGTTTTCTGTTGCTGTATAACATTTGCCTTAACATTAGCAGCTTGTAACAGCCTCTACTTATGATCACAGTTTCTCCAGGACAGAAGTCCAGCTTAGCTAGGTCCTCTGCTTAGGGTCTCACAAGGCTGAAGTCAAGGAGTTGTGAGAGCCGTGTTCTCTTCTGGTGGCTTGACTAGGGGAGGGTCTGCTCCCAAGCCTCCTTGGTTGTTGGCAGAATTCATTTCCTCGAGGCTGGAGAATTTATGGTAGCTTGATTTTACTGCCAGCACCAGAGACAGTCTAACCTCCAAACTCTCTTTTATAGGGCTCACCTGATTAGGTCAGGCCCACCCAGGATAATATCACTTTTGATCAATTCAAAGTCAACTAATTAGGGACCAGGCATATGGCTACATATATAATATGAGTTCTATTATTTATTCAGCTGCAGATAATATTTGGTATTTATATTGATTTCTAGGCCCCTTGGAATTACTCCATGCACTATCACACTTGGCATATTTGACCCTTAGGTGGGGACCGCATGCCAAAGAGCTTGTGTTCTTTCTCTGACATGTGAGGACACAGTGAGAAGGCTGACATCTGCAAGCTAGGAAGAAAGCCCTCACTATAAACAGACCATGATCTCAGACTTCCAGCCTCCAAAGCTGTGAGAAAATAGATTTCTGTTTCTCAAGCTACCCATGGTATTTTGTCAGCTGACTGAGACACTATCACTATGCTATCATTGTTTATGTCAAATTTGTTTAAATGTAGGAATACAGAGTACCACAGAGGCTGGAGACATGAAGGATGCCTGAAGTAGTCTGGAATGATTCTGGACCTTCGCAGACTTTCTAAGTGAGGGGAATAGCTACTGAAGCTGCTTGTGTCTGGGGGCAGTTGTACGACTGAGAGAGCTTTGAGTTAAATTCCATGCAGATTACAATGTTTATTAAAGGGCCAGTAATAAAAATGTCCAACTTGAAGCTTAAATAAATATTACTAAAACTCAAAAGTAACCATAGCAATTGTTTAAAACTTGGATTCATAAGATATTTTGTTTGGAGGAGCATTTGATCACTGTCATTGTTCAGAATTGCTGATTCATAGTGATAATAAAATGCTGACTGATTTCTAGCCCATTTTATTATTGTTTTTATATTCTCTATGGAACACACACTTCTATTGCCTTGTACCTGGGGCTGACCCCTTCATCAACCTGCCCTGGTACCCTGCTGACTCTTAGGTGCTTAGGTGCTTGCTTCATAGGTTGGAAACCACTGGTCTAGCTTGGGAGACTAGGAAGATTTGGGGTTGGCATGATTTACACATATTCGCTGGGAGGCACCAGCCAGATCCAGGTGGCATTGTCTAGTAGGCCTTTAAAAATGTGGATCTGGAGCTTGGGGATGGAGATAAAGATTCTGGAGAAGTCTGTGCATGTGGTAGAAAAATCAAAATCATGAGTGTGTTTCCCACATGTTTTTGGGATTAAATGTATTTCTATTCATTTTAGAGGTGCCTTAAAGCAGGAGGGAATTCTGACTAACAATCTTGTCTGTTATCAATTTAATGAAAAAAATGTTTATTGAGCAATCCATATGTAGCAGACACCACACTGGGAATCTATCTATATACACATATACACATACAAGGTGAGTTGGACACAGTCTCTATTGTGGTTGTGGAACTTGAATTCCAGCTTCTTCATTCCACCTTATTCTTGAGCCACGAATGATATTGGACCATTTTATGAAATCTCAATAAGCAAGAAGCTCATTTAATACTAAACCAGATTATTTTTGGGGAGCTAAGAGGCTGTACTTCTCCTTGGTAGAAATAGCACGGATTTTATGCCTTCATTCTAGGTTTACCAAGGATGTCCTTGGGGGAGTTAGAGATTAGGGGAAAAAAAATCACAGTTAAATTTCAGCATATTCAATAATACTCAAGATAGGTTTGAGACGAGGAAAAAAATTTTGAAAGGGGAGTTTACTGCTTAAGGACACATGTGAGCAAGGAAGGAGGGGCAATTCCATCTCTGTGGCCCTGAGTGTACCATATGCTGAATGTACCTGTGTTTAATAAATGTTTTCTGGTGTTTGAGAGTCTCAGATTTACAAAACAAAAACAAAAACCAAAAAAAAAACAAAAAAACAAAAAAAACCCTCTAAAACACACACACACACACACACACACACACACACACGCACACCAATAGCTGATGTAGATCTCAGACGTCCCCTGTTCCTCTGTGAGTTCCCCGAGGCCGGGGGCCTGGAACAATGGCTATTAATCACTGTACCCGAGTCACTGCTCTGAGATCTGCATTCTCAGGGTTCTTTACAGAATACTAGGCCACTAAACAAAGAATGTCTTTGGTATTTACGAAGACACCACTACCTTCCGAGTTATTTCTTCCAGCTTTGGTATCAGATCTGCACTAATCCTTCCCCGGAATAATGGTATGAATTTGAGTTGTCAGAGTGAGGTCAGTACAGAATAAAGGGAACAGCCTTGAACTTGGCACCAACACATAGCTCATGGGACTGTTGTTTAGGAACTGCTTTGCTTGGGGCACACACAGACCCAGCCTCCCCATGTGCCCTGCCTAATGTTAGCTGTTCTGCAGCCATTTCCTCCTCCGTCTTTATCCTGAGATTTCCCCTTTTTGGAGGCAACCAAAGAGTTCTGTTTCCTGCCATTTTCTTTTCTCAGAAATACCATTTAAGTTTTCATGAAAGATCCAAGAACAAATGAGGTGTGGGAGAGACCTAGGTAAGGGACTGTGTGTGGAGGTGGGGAGGAGTGGAGGTGGTGGTGGTAGGATGTGCAAAGAGGCAAAGCAGAGCATGTGTTCAGGTATTAGTCATTTGCATTGGGTCTAGCATGGTGCCTGGTGGAAAGTAAGTGCCTTATCATTTTTGGCTAAGTGCAAAGTAACATATATTGCTATTTCATGCCATATTTCACAAGTTCTCTTGTTGGCTCACAATCAGAACACACAAAACAGGGTATAAACAAGATCAAAGAATTAGAACCAGGGAAAAGATCAGTGAGAATAAACAAGATACTATATTCATTTCTTCTTGTTAGTTTTAAAATGGACTTTATTGAGGTCTATTTTACACTGTAATTTTTTTCTTACCTTTTTATTTTGAAAA
>NW_023254087.1:165441-171253 GCF_002007445.2 Ailuropoda melanoleuca | reverse complement strand
GGGGCGCCTGGGTGGCTCAGTCAGTTAAGCATCTGCCTTTGGCTCAGGTCATGATCCTAGGGTCCTGGGATTGAGGTCCACATCGGGCTCCTTACTCAGCAGGGAGAGAGAGGAACCAGCTTCTCCCTCCTTCCCTGCCTGCCACTCCCCCTGCTTGTGCTCTCTCTGTCAAATAAATAAATAAAATCTTAAAAAAAAAAGAAGTTAAAAATAGAGCTACCCTATGACCCGGCAATTGCACTACTAGGTATTTACCCCAAAGATACAGACATAGTGATCCAAAGGGGCACCTGCACCCCAGTGTTCACAGCAGCGATGTCCACAATAGCCAAACTGTGGAAGGAGCCCAGGTGTCTATCAACAGATGAATGGATAAAAAAGATGTGGAATACTACTCAGCCATCAGAAAGGATGAAGACCTACCATTTATATCAACGTGAATGGAACTGGTGGGTATTATGCTGAATGAAATAAGTCAATTGGAGAAAGAAAATTATCATATGGATTCACTCATATGTGGAATACAAGAAATAGCACAGGGGATCATAGAGGAAGGGAGGGAAAACTGGATGGGAAGAAATCAGAGAGGGAGACAAACCATGAGAGACTCTTAACTCTGGGAAACAAACAGAGTTGCTGGAGGGGAGGTGGGTGAGGGGGTGGGGTAATTGGGTGATGGGCATCAAGGAAGGCACGTGATACGATGAGCACCAGGTGTTATATGCACCTGAGAAATTATTAAATACTAGATCTGAAACTAATGGTGTACTATATGTTGGATAATTGAATTTAAATTAAAAAAAAAAAAAGAAGAGCACTCCAGATGGAGGGATGGGCAAGTGCAAAAGAGTCTGAGGAGGGAGGCAGCCTGCATGTTGGAGGATGGGCAAGGAGTGCGGTGATGGGATGTGATGGGACGAGTAACAGTAAATGAGGTCCTGGGAGGCCAGATCACACAGGGCAGTATAGGTCGCTTTACAGACTTAAGTTTTACTCTGAGCAGAATCAGAAGCCAATGGAGGGTTTTAAGTGGAGAAGAGACATTGTTTGCTCTACTCTTTAAAAAAATTCAGTCCACAAGGGGAGCAAGGGTGGGAACAGGCAGGTGCTAAATGCTTTCTATGTGTCAGCTAATTTAATTCTCACAACAAAGAGCTTTAACATTCTATTATCCACTGGTTGCCTGACTCGGTGAAAAATTTTAAAAATTAATTTTACTCAGTTCTTTGTCTTTGCTGTTATTACTGTTTATGTAAACTATTCATTCTCAACCACTCATAATTTCCTGGCCTGGTTAAAGCAGGGAGTGTGGTAGGGTGGGGGGTGGGAGGGTCATTTTTCTTCCCTCTTGACATTTTCTCCCGTGTGGATGGACATACACTCACCCAACACCGTGGGGGTGGGGAACATTGTACCAGGTGTGGTGGGTGAATTTGGAGGGGGAAAGTGGATATGCCTCTCTCTCTCCTCTGCCCTCAGGGCAGCGTTTGTTCCTGTTTCTCTGGGTGCGAAGTTCCATAAGGATAGCCTTCCACTTGGGGTTCAGCACTGGAAGCTTATGTAGCTCTCATACCTCTACACAACATACTCTGCCATCAGCTTTATCACCAACAAAAGTGATGTTTGGCTTCCAAAAATCTTATTTATTGTGTCTATCCATATTGGTGATAAGGCAGAAAGGGGTATAATTCTGAGGTCATCTCAAACCCTAGCAATATTTTTTGCAGCACTTCTTTTAGTTCCTACAACAGTGTTAATGTGATTTTATTCTAAATTTTTCTTAGGTGCAAGCACCTTGTTGGTTGGTAATTCACAAAAATTACAGCAGGTGGCAGACACACTCTATCAAAATCAACCTCCAGCCACAGCAGTTCTGTTAAGGAGCTAGCCAATTTTTATAATGTCCCATCAAAATCACAAGACAATTTCCAGAAAGGTCACACACTAAACATCTGAATTGTTCTGTTACCTATCAGGGCCAGGAAAGTCACACCAACCATAAGTTATTTTGCCACAAACTGAAATTGCTTCCATTGACACAAGTATTCAACTTGCTATAGACTCTAAAACCTTCTAATTTTCCTCTGATTTGATACTTATTTCTAGTCATCGGTTTGCTTGTAGGTAAATGTAGAGAACAATGGAAGTTCCAAAAGGCATAGTTAAGTCTCAAGTTCCTAATCAAGATACTTGTTCTTTTTGAAGACCTCTTGAAACAAAGGGGAGGCTTGATGTACCATGGAGACCCACATTCCCTTGGGACCCTCAAACCAGGAAAGCAGGGGAGATAGCTCTAGCCACAGGCTGGAAGGGGGTAAACTAGTAGTTAAGCTTACTGTTGTCATACAGAGGGTCTTGGAGGTTTTCTCTCCCAGATAGTTTATTTTCTGTGAGTATATATGAGGTTGACATGAACTGTTTATGATTGCAAGGGAGTCTTAATCCAGTCTTTATCATTCCAAGCCGATGTGCTGCACCTTGTCCCTTTCCCGATAGCCAGTGTCCTATCTCATCTCAGACACAGAAGGTATTTGTTGCTTGTGTGCCTCATGACCAAGTAAATAAAAACCTAGGCTGATGACATGACATAATGTGGTCTCTATACAATATATTATTATTTACATCCAGAACTGTATTAGCAACCTTACCTACCAGAATAGAAGCTTATGTCTTAAACAGTGTCCAGGATAATTTTGACATTTGGCTAAATTTTAGGATTTCTAATGCCAAATAGATATTATGAAAATCTTGGCTACACCTTATATCATTTTTATTTTTCTCTCTTTGTCGACTTTCTTAGAGTTCTTTTCTTTATAAGTTCTCTCTCTCTCTCCCTATCTCTTTTCCCTACTGTTCTTATTTAAAAATGCTTCATGTTCTGAAAATCTCCTTGAGTCAGTCTCAGCTTAAATGAGTTTCCCGGGGAAACCTTTTCTAATACCCACATTAGATTAGGTAGCTCTAGTCAAAGTATTCATAGCTCATACAATCAATCAGTTTACTCATTAATTATGGCGTGAATGAAATCACATTTGTATTTTTAATATTTGTCCTCCTCTCTGCCATTAGAGTGGATGAGGGCAGGGACATATCTGCTTCTTTCATTGCCAGATTCTCAGGGCTGGCACACAGTAGTAGGTCCCAAAAGTTAATTATCCTCTTTTTAAAAAAATTATAATAATTTTTTTATTATATTATCCTCTTTTTGAAGGTTTAAACAAAATCTCCTATTTTTTGTTGTTGCTGTTTGTTTTCTGTTTCATCAGATACCTTAAATATATTTACATACAATACAGAATGTTAAACCTGGGAAAGACTGTCAAATGCTTATCTAGTCCAATTCTCTGTCCTTTCCCCTTAATTTAAATATGAGAGACCCAAGGCTCAGGTAGGTGAAGTGACTTCCACGTGGTTACATCAAACACAGGTGACAGAGCTAGGACCCTCAGTCCAAGTCTCCTTCCCTATATTACATTGGTTCCCCTCCCTTATTCCTCTTTTTGTCAATCCAAGTATCTAATAAGTAAGGAGAAAAATCCATCCAAGATGAAGGGACTGTTTCTCTTCTATTTAGTGCAGTCCAAATATCTTAAGTTTTCAAAGCATCATTTGGGGGTTGATTTAAAAATATTTTTGAAGTATAGGAAACAGGTAAGGGATAACATTTTTTTCATCATCTAACATTAGAGGGCCAGGTACACATAAAGACAACCTTGAAGGTGTAACTTTCCTTTGAGTCACACTGTTATGATGGGAAGGAGGAAAAGGCAGGACAAGGATAGTGCCTGGGATGCTAGAGTAGTCTGATATGGAATTCATAATCCCATAGCTCTCAGGTTGATCGAGCCAGCGGGCAAGTAGTCTTCTCTTCCCTTAACAATACATGAGCCTTCCTAAGACAATATGATTTTCTTAGAGAAAAATGCTTCACCCAGAGAAGGGAGTAGGGATTTGAAAAGGCCATCCTGAGCAGGAAGCATTATGAGAGGTAGTAGGATCATAGGTATTCCAGACAGGTTATTAGCCTGATCGCCAAGTGTGCTGCTATTAAAAGAGTCCTCCTTATTCTCATGTGGGAATAGGGAGTTAGTGGACAGTGTCTGCATGAGATTGAGATGTTTTAATAGTACATCACTTGCAAGAACCAGGGGGAAATAATTTTTTATTCAGCCTTAGTTTTTGCATTAATAGACTGCTGCTTTGTATTTTTTTTTTTTTAATGTGGTTAAGGGGCACCTCGATGGCTCAGTCTGTTATGCATCTGACTTCTGCTGAGGTCGTGATCTCGGGTGTGGGATGAAGCCCTGGGCTGAGCCCTACATCAAGCCCTGAGTGGGGCTCCGTGCACAGCAGGAAGACTGCTTCTCCCTCTCTCTCCCTCTGCCCCTCCCCGGCTAGTGCTCTCTCTGTCTCTCTCTCAAATAAATAAATAAAATCTTATAGAAAAGATATGGAGAGTAAGTAGAGAAGAACAATGCAATGATGGAAAAGATGAAAACAGGTTTAAAAACACCTTTTTTTTTTAAGACTTTATGTATTTATTTGTCAGAGAAGAGAGAGTGAGAGAAACGGAGCAAGCAGAGGGAGGGTCAGAGGGAGAAGCATGTTCCCCACCCTCCAGCAAGGATGCAGGACTTCATCCCAGGACCCTGGGATCATGACCTGAGCCAAAGGCAGACACTTAACTGACTGAACCACACAGGCATCCTGAAAACAGGTTTTAAAATATTTTAATTATTCAGATGGAAGAGTTAAAGCTAAAGAGTAAATCAAGAAACACTTAAACAGAACTTTGATCAGCTGTTCTTAATATGTAGGTAACACAAGTGAGACAATAAGTTTGTTACATAAATGGAAAGCTAAGTATATGGTATAAAAAGATACATTCTTGATATGATTTTAAAAACACTGTGAATAGCTACTTGAATTTAATGTTTTAGGGACTGACTTTTCTGGAAGGGAAAGGCTGCTTATATGAGCAATAGGTAACCCTTGAAGTGTGAGAGATTTCATCTCTTGCTTTGTTAGTAACCATGGCTAAAATATATTTTGAGGGGGCTTCTGTAGAACACTAAAGAAGAAAAAAATCTGTTTATTATTTTAGCTTTTAAGATCTCCTGTGTGTTTCAGGAAATAGAATCAATCATTTAGTTAAAGAAATAGTGAACAAAGAAGAAGTTCTTCTCCAAGTAATCTAAGAACACCCTAAAAGTCATTTTAGCTTTCTATATTTCTTACAAAATAACAGTTCTAGGTTGGACTGAACCAGCCAAGGAAGGTTTGATTTTCCTTCTGCCTTGGTTATGCTTTGTAATCATTCTTTAGAGAATATCTCACCAAATCTTTAAACAGATATTTAAAAAACAAGGTGGAAGAGTCTAATGACCTAAAGTCTAGGACAAAATCCAACACTATTTAAAGGAATACAATAAAATGCAATAATCAACAATGTAAAAATCAAAACAACTAGCATCTAAGCAAAAATTCTCAGGCATAATTCGCATCAACGTGGATGGATCTAGAGAGTATTATGCTGAGGGAAATAAATCAGAGAAAGACAAATACCATATGATTTCACTCATATGTAGAATTTAAGAAACAAAACAAACGAGCAAAGGGGAGAAAACAGAGAGGCAAACCAAGAAACAGACTCTTAACTGTGGAGAACAAACTGATGGTTACCAGAGGGAAGGTGGGTGGGGGGATGGGATAAATAGGTGATGGGGAATAAGGAGGACACTTGTGATGAGCACAGGGTGTTGAATGGAAGTGTTGACTCACTATACTACACTTTATTTTTTATTTTTTTTTT
>NW_023254087.1:160379-165341 GCF_002007445.2 Ailuropoda melanoleuca | reverse complement strand
ACCTATCCAGCTCTACTCAGGGGACCGGCTGAAAAAGGGGTCCCCTACTCCTCCGCCATCTTAACCTCCTCCTATACTACACTTTAAACTAATATTACGCTGTATTAACAAACTGGAATTTAAATAAAAACTAAAACCTAACTAAATAAATACAAAAAGAAAAAAACTATAAAGTAAGTGATTAGTATTAGGTGTTAGTGGTTCAAGTTTAGGGATTAGGGTTAAAGTTAGGGATTAGGGTTACAGTTAGGGTTAGTGTTTGGGCTAGGGTTAAGGCTATGAATTTTACAATCCAGAGACCTCTCCAGAAGGTTAGGGTTAGGTTAGGTGTTAGGGTTACAGATAGGGTCAATTTTAGGGATTAGGATTCAAGGTTAGTGGTTAGGCGTAGTGGTTATGGTTATGGTTTTGGTTAGGGTATGTGCCTGTTGTTTTCTAGATCAGAGGCATCACAGAGAATAAAACCCCAATCTTCTGTTGGGTTTACTGTGAGGGTTAGGGTTAGATTTAGGGTTTGTTTCAGGGTAAGGGTATGTTCCTGGTATTTTGCTGTTCAGAAACCTCTCAAGAGGTATGGGATTTGTGGTTTGGGATTAGAATTGGGTTTAGTTTTAGGGTTTTATTTGGGGTTGTTTTTAGGGTTAGCGTTCGGTGTGGGTTAACGTTTGGGTTAGGATTAAAGGTAGACTTAGGGTTTAGGGTTAGCAGTTTGAAGTTAGTACAGAGCACAACTCGGGGCTGGATCCCCGGACCCTGAGATCATGACCAAAGCAGAAACCAAAAGTCAGCAGCTTAACAGATTGAGTCACCCATGCATCCAAAAGAAGATAAAAGGATTTCTAAGTATATGTGTGAAAGCATGTTGGAATAGCCCTGTGCTTAACTCATTAAAACTACACTGTGCCAAAAAAACAAAACAAAACAAAACAAAAAAACAACTCAGGCATACTATGAAGCATAATAAGATGACCCCCAGTGAAAAAGAAATCAATAGGAACAAATTTAGGGATGACAGAAATGATGGAAATATCAGAAAAGGAAGTGAAAAGCTCACCAAGGCATAAACAAATTGTTGAAAACCGGTGATCTGAAAAACTTAAAGGCGGCCAGATAAAAATGATTCATTGCATATAGAAAGAGAGCAAATGACTTCTGTCTTTTTTTTTTAAAATATTTATTTATTTATTTGAGAGAGAGAGAGCAAGAATGAGAGTGCGCAAAAGCCTGGCCGGCAGGCGAAGAGGGAAAAGGTGAGGGAGAGAGAGCTTTAAGCAGACTCTGTGCTGAGCTTGGAGCCATACACAAGGCCAATCTCATGATCCTGAGATCACAACCTGAGGCAAAACCAAGAGTCAGACCCTGAGTGGACTGCATCATCCCGGTGCTGCACAAATGTCTTCTCTTAAGAAACTAAGTAATCTATCAGTGCAATCCCAATCAAAATACCAATAACATTTCTCACAGAACTAGAACAAATATTCCTAAAATTCGTAATAAGATATGATAATAATAAAACCACAAAAGACCCTGAATAGCCAAACCAATCTTGAGAAAGAACAAAACTGAAGATATCACACAATCCTAGATTTCAAGATATACTACAAAGCTGTGGTAATCAGAATAGTACAGTACTGACAAAAAAATAGACACATAGATCAATAGAACAGATTAGAGACTCTATAAATAAACTCACACTTATAAAATTAATCTATGACAAAGGAGACAAGAATATGCAATGAGGAAAAGACTGTCTTACCAGCAAATTGTGCTGGGAAAACTGGACAGCTACATGCAAAAGAATGAAAGTGGACCATTTGCTTATACCATTCACAAAAATAAGCTCAAAATGGGTTAAACACCTAAATGTAAGATCTGAAACCATAAAATTCTTAGACGAAAGCATAGGCAGTAATCTCTTTCATGTTGGCTTTAGCAACATTTTTCTAGATGTCTCCCCAGGCAAGAGAAACAAAAGCAAAATTAAACTATTAGGACTACAACAAAATAAAAGCTCCTGCATACTAAAGGAAACAAAACAAAAAGGTAATCTAATGAATGGGAGAAGATATTTGCAAATGATATATCTGATAAGGTGTTAATATCCAAAACGTATAAAGAACTTATACAACTCAACACCAAAATCACAAATAATCTGATTAAAATGGGCAGAAGTAGTGCCTAGCTGGCTCAGTCCAAAGAGCGTGTGACTGTTGATCTCATCATCATAAGTTTGAGCTCCATGTTGGGTGTAGGGATTACTTAAATAAATAAATAATTTTTAAAAATGGGCAGAAGACCTGAATAGACATTTTTTCCAGAGAAGACATATAAATGGCCAACAGACACATGAAAGAGACGCTCAACATCACTAATCGTCAGGGAAATGCAAATCAAAAGCACAATGAGATATATCACTGTACCAGTCAGAATGGCTAGTACCAAAAAGGCAAGAAATAACAAGTGTTGGTGAGGACGTGGAGAAAAAGGAACCCTGGTGCCCTACGGTGGGATTGTATATTGGTGCAGCCACTGTGGAAAACAATGTGGAGTTTCCTCAAAAAAATTAAAAATAGAAATATCTTACCGTTCAGTAATTCCACTACTGGGTATTTACCCAAAGAAAATGAAAACACTAATTCAAACAGATAGATGCACCCCTGTATTTAGGGCAGCATTATTTACAATAGCCAAGTTATGGAAGGAACCCAAGTGCCCATCAATAGATGAATGGATAAAGAAAATGTGTCATAAACACACAATGGAATAGTATTCAGCCACGAGAAAGGAAAATATCCTCCTATTTGTGACAACATGGATGGATCTAAAGGGTATTATGCTAAGTGAAATAAGTCAGACAGAAAAAGACAAGCACTATATAATTTCACTTACATGTGGAATCTAAAAAACAAAACAAGCAAAGAAACAGGAAACAAACAAAAAAACCAGACTCTTAAATACAGAGAACAAACTGGTTGTTGCCAGAAGGGAGGTAGGTGAGGGGGATGGATGAAATAGATAAAGGGGATTAAGTGGTATAAACTTCCATTTATAAAATAAAGAAGTCATGGAGATGAAAGGTACAGTATAGGGAATAAAGTCAATTACATCTTAACAATGTTGTTTGGTGACAGATGGTGACTACACTTATCTTGGTGAGCACTGAGTAATGTACAGAATTATTGAATCATTATGTTGTATGCCTGAAACTAAGGCCACATTGTATGTTTATTACACTTCAATTAAAAATGTTTATTTTTGTTTTTCTTTAAAAAAACACAAGGGGAATCACAATCCCATTTTGCTATGTTTTGTCAAATGGCCACTCTCCCTTCTGTATCCACCTTCTGTGCTCTTTGACAGGAAGTTGATCTGTGATTTTTGGTCATCTCTTCTCTCATTAACCCAAGGTGCCCACAGTTATTTCTAAGAATTCTCAGCTTTCTTCACAAACCATGGCCTTCCATGAGCAAACTGCTGGCAAGCCTCTGTAAATACTGTGCTGTTTCAGATTTTCATATCTTTTTTTTTTTTTTTTAGATTTTCATATCTTTTTATGAGGTGCTCCTTCTGTCACTGCTCAAAGTCACATTATCACCCACCTATTACCTTTTTGATGAAGCCTTTTCATAATTTCCACTCATATCTTATTATTTATCTTCTGTGTGGAGCTTTTAATTCTACATTTATCCTCTATTTCAAATATTTCTTTACATTTCTCTCACTCACAGACTGTAAATTCTTTGAGGGAGATTCCGTCTCTCCTCTTCCTCCTCCTTCTGTATGATTATCAGCTGTAACAGAACTTGGTATATTAGAATATCAATTCATGTTTTTATGAATTCCTTGAAATTTTCACCCTTTTCTGTGCCATCCTGATCAAGGGTCTTTGAACCTGTAAAGAAAAATATTTTGTCATGAGAACTAATTAGTTACTGCAAAAGTCACAAGTGAAAAGAATATATAACCATATTCATAAAAATCATAAATATTTGGCAGAGCAATGGGCATTTAGAGGTAAGAATACTGATGAGACCCTTAGACAGATGAATAGGTACATTCAGCACAGTGTCAAAAACAAGGAGTCGTTATGTTTTGGTGGCTCTTTTTCTTGGGTTGTTGTATTTTCTAAACCCCAGAATATACTGGCTTTTCTTTTTTCAACCTGTCTAAATGCATATAACTTGAAAATAAATATCCAGTTGTGTGTGTTTGTGTCTGTCTTATATGTTTACATATGGGAGAAAGTAAGGACGATTTCCAGTAAAAAGCAATTAAAAGAGGGTCACCTAGGTGGCTCAGTCGGTTAAGCATCTGACTCTTGAGCTCAGCTCAGGTCTTGATCTTGGGGTTGTGAATTCAAGCTCTGCATTGGGCTCCACACTGGGCATAGAGCTACTTTAAAAACAAAAAGTAATCAGAAGATATTTTCATGAATCTCAGGACTTCATCTTCACCTCAAGCCCTGAGGCAAAAAACCAAAAACCACAAAAAAACACAACCTTGTAAAACTTACTTATTCATGGGGGAGCCCTTCCCCTAGGTGACTCATTAACTGTCTCCTTTTACATTGCTCTGGGAAAATCAGTCTTATTCTGAGACCATTCCCAGCACAGATTGAAATCATATTGGTCTTCCCTGTGCTATGTGGTACCATTTTTGACTACCCCCTGTATTGTTAATTAGCTATCTCTTTTCCACTCTGGGGGAATTTCAAATAGGTCCATATGCCAGATGTGAGTTTTCCGAGGATGCTGCTATTTCAGGTCTGCTAGAAGACAGGTGGGTGAGAAGGATAGGCAGAACAGAGGCAACCAGATTGTTGTGTTTTGTCGATTAAGATGTTTTCTGGTACTAAATCAGAGTTTGAAATCACCACTGGAGATTTCAAAGATTTTATTTATTTGACAGAGATAGAGACAGCCAGCGAGAGAGGGAACACAAGCAGGGGGAATGAGAGAGGAA
>NW_023254087.1:140492-160279 GCF_002007445.2 Ailuropoda melanoleuca | reverse complement strand
GATGAAGACTGCCTTAAGGAAAGTCTTTGGGACTGAAATATCTGCCCATAAAATATAAATCAGAAGTCAGAGAGAACCAAGTTCCACCACAACCTATCTTAATAAGATACAAGGCAAGATAATTTTCTAGAGAATTCAATAATTTTGGTTAGGGAACTCTTACAATAAAGCCCACCATCATCTTAAACATCCCTCACTGCATGATGGGCTAGTTTTCTTTAATAAATAAAACTGTCTTAGTCTCTTCAACAAATGGTGTTGGGAAAACTGGACAGCCACATGCAGAAGAATGGAACTGACCACTTTCTTACAACATACACAAAAATAAACTCAAAATGGAATGAAGGACCGTATCAGTTAAAGGGCTAGTATCCAAAATCTATAAAGTACTTAACCAAACTCAACACCTGAAGAACAAATAATCCAATCAAGAAATGGGTGGAAGACATGAACAGACATTTCTGCAAAGAAGACATCCAAATGGCCAACAGACACATGAAAATATGTTCCACATCACTTGTCATCAGGGAATACAAATCAAAACCACAATGGGGTACCACCTCATACCAGTCAGAATGTCTAAAATTAACAACTCAGGAAACAACAGATGTTGGTGAGGATGCACAGAAAGGGGAACCCTCCTACACTGTTGGTGGGAATGCAAACTGGTACAGCCACTCTGGAAGACAGGATGGGAGTTCTCCAGAAAGAGGGCACTTGTTGTGATGAGCACTAATTGTTATATGTAAGTAATGAATCATTACATTCTACTCCAGAAACCAATATTGCACTATATTTTAACTCACAAAATTTAAATTAAAAAAGAACAAAAATAAAAATAAAAATAAGGGACACCTGGGTGGCTCAGTGAGTTAAGCGCCTGCCTTTCATTCAGGTCTGGTTCCCAGGGTCCTAGGATCAAGTCCTGCATCAGGTTCCTTGTTCAGTGGGGAGCCTGCTTCTCCCTTTGCCTGACTCTCCCTCTGCTTGTGCCTTCTTTTTCTGTCTCTGACAAATAAATAAGTAAAATCTTTAAAAAAAAATTAAAAAAAAACCAGTCTAACCAACACTAGACTTGCAGAAAAAGGAGTTAAATCCTGACTAATGTTTGGCCCTTTATATTTAGCATCTATCTTAATCCATTTTGGAGATAAACAATAGTCACAAAATTCCTTTTGCATTTTTATGAGTTAATTTTTTAAATAATTTTTTATTATGTTATGTTAGTCACCATACAGTACACCCTTAGTTTTTGATATAGTGTTCCATGATTCATTATTTGCGTATAATACCCAGTGCTCCATGCGGTACATGCCGCCCTTAATACCCTTCATTGGCCTATATGAATCCCCCACTCCTGTACCCTCTGAAGCCCTCAGTTTGTTTCCCAGAGCCCATTGTTTCTCATGGTTCATTCCCATTCTCTTTACCACCCCTTCATTCTTCCCTTCCTTCTCCTACCAATCTCCCTGCTATTCCTTATATCTCATAAATGAGTGAAACCATATGATAATTGTCTTTCTCTGCTTGACTTATTTCACTTAGCATTATCTCCTCCAGTCCCGTCAGCCATGTTGTGCAAATGTTGGGTAATTTTTCTTTGTGATGGCTCAGTAATATTTCATTGTATATACGGACCACATCTTAATCCATTCATCTGTTGAAGGGCATCCCGGCTCCTTCCACAATTTAGCTATTGTGGACAATGCTGCTATGAACATTGGGGGTGCATATGGCCCTTCTCTTCACTACATCTGTATCTTTGGGGTAAGTGCCCAGTAGTGCAATTGCTGGATCATAGGGTAGCTCAATTTTTAACTTTTTAAGGGACCTCCACACTGTTTTCCAGAGTGGCTGTACCAACTTGCATTCCCACCAACAATGTAGGAGGGATCCCCTTTCTCCACATCCTCTCCAACAATTGTTGTTTCTTGCCTTGTCTATCTTTGCCATTCTAACTGGCGTAAGGTGGNAGTGTAAGGTGGTATCATAGTGTGGTTTTGATTTGAATTTCCCCGATGGCTAATGATGTTGAATATTTTTCCATGTGTCTGTTAGCCATTTGTATGTCTTCATTGAAAAAGTGTCTGTTCATATCTTCTGCCCATTTTTTGATTTGTTTATTTGTTTCTCGTGTATTGANTTGTATTGAATTTGAGAAGTTCTTCGTAGATCTTGGATACTAATCTTTTATCTGTTGTGTCATTTGCAAATATCTTCTCCCATTCTGTGGGCTACCTCTTAGTTTTTTTGACTGTTTCTTCAGCTGTTCAGAAGCTTTTTATCTTGATGAAATCCCACATTCATTTTTCTTTTGTTTCTCTTGCCTTTGGAGATGTGTCATGAAAAAAGTTGCTGTGGCCAATGTTGAAGAGGTCACAGCCTATGTTCTTCTCTATGATTTTGTTGGATTCCTGTCTCACATCAAGGTCCTTCATCCATTTAGACTTTATGTTTGTGTATGGTGTGAGAGAGTGGTCAAGTTTCATTCCTTTGCATGTAGCTTTCCAATTTTCCCAGCACCATTTATTGAAGAGACTGTCTGTTTTTCACCAGAGGTTTTTTCCTGCTTTGTCAAAGATTAGTTGCCCAAAGAGCCAAGGGTCCATTTCTGGGTTCTCTATTCTGTTCCATTGGTCTATGTGNCTGTCTGTTTTTGTGCCAGTGTCATGCTGTCTTTGTGATCACAGCTTTGTAGCATAGCTTGAAATCTGGCAATGTTTTGTTTTTCCTTTTCAACACTTCCTTGGTGATTCTTGGCCTTTTCTGGTTCCACACAAATTTAAGGGCTGTTTGTTCCAGTTCTTTGAAAAAATATTATTGGTATTTTGATCGGGATAGCATTGAAGGTTTAGATTGCTCTGGGTAGCATAGACATTTTAATTAGGTTTATTCTTCCGATCCATGAGCATGGAATCTTTTCCCATATTTATGTGTCTTCTTCAAAGTCTTTCAAGAGTGATCTGTAGTTTCCAGAGTATAGATCCTTTTCCTCTCCGGTTAAGTTAATTCCGAGTTATCGTATGATTCCTGGTGCTATTGTAAATGGAATCGATTCCCTAATTTCTCTTTCTTCAGTCTCATTATTCCTGTACAGAAATGCAACTGATTTCTGAGCATTGATTTTGTATCCCGCCACATTACTGAATTGCTTTATAAGTTCTAGTAATTTGGGGGTGGAGTCTTTTGGGTTTTCCATATAGAGTATCATGTCATCTGCGAAGAGAGACAGTTTGAATTTTTCTTTGTTGATTTGAATACATTTTATTCCTTTCTGTTTTCTGATTGTTGTTACAAGGACTTCTAATACTATGTTGAATAATAATGGCAAGAACGGGCATCCTTGTCATGTTCCTGATCTTAAAGGAAAGGCTCTTAGCTTTTCCCCATTGAGACAGATATTCCCTGTAGGCTTTTCATAGATGGTTTTTATGAAATTGAGGAATTTACCCTCTATCCCTACACTCTGAAGGGTTTTAATCAGGAAAGGGTGCTGTACTTTGTCAAATGGTTTTTCCGCATCAATTGAGAGGATCAGATGGTTCTTGTCTCTTCTCTTAGTAATGTGTTCTATCACAATGATCAATTAGTGAATGTTGAACAACCCTTGCATCACAGGGATGAATCCCACTTGGTCATGATGGATAATCCTTTTAATGTACTGTTGGATTCTATTAGCTAGGATCTTGTTGAGAATTTTGGCGTCCATATTCATCAGGGATATCAGTCTGTAAGTCTCCTTTTCGATGGGGTCTTTGCCTAGTGTGGGGATCAAGGTAATACTGGCCTCATAGAATGAGTTTGGTAGTTTTCCTTCTGTTTCTATTTTTTCAAACAGCTTCAGGAGAATAAATATTATTTATTCTTCAAATGCTTGGAAGAATTCCCCGGGGAATCCGTCAGACCCTGGACTCTTGTTTTGGGGGAGGTTTTTGATCACTGCTTCAATCTCTTCATGATTACTCGGTCTGTTTAAATAATAAATTTCTTCCTGTTTCAGACTTGATAGTTTATAGGTTTCCAGGAAGGCATCCATTTCTTCCAGGTTGCTTAATTTATTGGCATAAAGCTGTTGATAAAAGTTTCTAATGATCCTTCCAATTTCATTGGTGTTGTTTGTGATCTCTCCCCTTTCATTCATAATTTTATTAATTTGGGTCTTTTCTTTATTCTTTTGAAAAGGTCTGTCCAGTGGCTTGTTGATCTTATTTATTCTTTCAAAGAACAAGCTTCTAGTTCTGTTGATCTGCTCTACTGTGCTCCTAGTTTCTAATTCATTGATCTCTGCTCTAATCTTGATCACCTGCCTTCTCGTGTGTGGGTTAGACCTGTTCTTCTGTTCCAGCTCCAGCTTCTTGATGTGAGAATATAAAAACTGCATTTTAGATTTTTCTATTCTTTTGAGTGAAGTTTGGATGGCTATGTATTTTCCCCTTAGGACTGCCTTTGCAGTGTCCCATAGGTTTTGGACCAATGTGTTTGCTTTCTCATTGGTTTCCAAAAATTGCTTAATCTCATTTTTAATTCTCTGCTTTACCCAATCATTCTTGAGCAGCAGGGTTCTTAGTTTCGAAGTGCTTGAGTTTCTTCCAAATTTTTCCTTGTGATTGAGTTCCAGTTTCAAAGCATTGTGGTCTGAGAATATGCAGGGAATAATCTCAGTCTTTTGGTATCAGTTGAGACCTGTTTTGTNTATTGATTGAGACCTGTTTTGTGACCCAGCATATGGTCTATTCTGGAGAAAGTTCCATGTGCATTTGAAAAGAATGTGTATTCTGTTGTTCTGGGCTGTAGTGTTCTGTATATATCTATGAGGTCCATCTGGCCTAGTATATCATTCAAAGCTCTTGTTTCTTTGTTGATTTTTTGCTTAGGTGATCTCTCTACTGCTGAGAGCAGAGAGTTGAGATCCCGTACTATTAATGCATTATTATCTATATGTCTCTTTATTCTGGTTAAGATATGGCTTGTGTATCTAGCTTCTCCCCTGCTGTGGGCATAGATATTCATAATGGTCATATCCACTTGTTGGATACATCTGTTAAGAATAATATAGTGTCCTTCTGTTTCTCTAACTACAGTCTTTAGTTTAAAATCTAATCTGTCTGATATGAAAATTGCTGCCCCATCTTTCTTTTGAGGTCCATTGGCATGAAAAATGGTTCTCCATCCCTTCACTTTCAGTCTGGATGTATCTTTAGGTTCAAAATGAGTCTCTTATAGACAGCAAGTGGATGGGTCATGCCTTTTTATTCAATCTGCAACCCTGTGGCATTTTATAGAAGCATTTAGGCCATTCACACTGAGAGTGATTATTGAGAGAGATGATTTTAATGTCTTGTTGCTTGAAATATCTTTGTTTCTATAGATTGTAAATTTCTGTTCTGTATCACTCTTGGGGCCTTTTTACTTTTATAGAACCCCTCTTAATATTTCTTGTAGGGTGGCTTCATGGCCACATATTCTTTCAGTTTCTGCTGGTCTTGGAAGGTCCTTGTCTCTCCATCCATTCTGAATGACAGCCTTGCTGGATAAAGGATCCTTGGCTGCATGTTCTTCTCAGTTAGAGCTGTGAATATGCCTTGCTAACCTTCCCTGGCTTGCCAGGTCTCTGTAGACAGGTCTGACGTTATTCTGATGTTCCTCCCTCTATAGGTTAAGATTCTCTTTCCCCTGGCTGCTTCAAGATTGTATCCTTGGATCTGATATTTGCAAACTGCACTATTATGTGATGTGGTGTAGGTCTGTTCTCATTGATCTTGGGAGGGGTCCTCACTGCCGCTTGGACACGAATGCTTATTTCCTTCACCAGATTAGGGAAGTTCTCACCTACAATTCATTCAAATATCTCCTCTAGACCTCTCTCTTTCTCCATCCCCACAGGGATGCCAATGATTCTGACATTGGAACATTTCTATGAGTCAGAAATCTCCTGTAATCTATATTGTTGAGATTGGATTTTTTTGAGCCAAGTTTCTGTTTTTTCCTTCTTTTCTATCATCCCATCTTCCAATTCACTAATTCGTTCTTCTGCCTCATTTACCCTGGCCATCAGAGCATCCAGTTTGGATGGCATTTGATTCATAGCATTTTTAATTTCTGCCAGATTCGCTCTCATATCCACCCTTAGTGATTCTATATTCTCGTTAATATTTTCGTTAATATTTTTTTCAAGCCTACACATCATCTTTACCATTGTTACTCTGAACTCCATTTCTGGCAATATGGTTATATCCACATCCATCAGTTCTATGGCAGAGGCCACAGTCTCTGTCTCCTTTTGCTGAAGATTCCTCCTCCTAGTCATTCTGATGAGGAGAGGTTGCAGGGATGCACAGAGCCCAAATTATTGACCAGGAACCAGGCAATGTGCACTTGTTTTATAGGGATCTTAAAGATTTGGGATTCTTGTTTTTTCAGACTGCCTTCTGGGGGAGGGGCCTGCCACACTGATACTCAGGCAACCCAGTTTGGGTAGAGTGGCCCAGTCCCCTGCGAGGGGGGTGGGAATGGGCACAATGTGAACTGGTATATCCGGGCTTTTGTTCTCCAGTAGCTTTCCCTGGTGGTTTTCTGTGACTCTTCTGAGAATCAGAGCAGCAGGGGCCGTATCCTAGCTTCTGTCTCAGAACAGAGAGATCACAGTCCACTCTCCACTGAGCTCTCCTGGCCACTTTAACTCTGTTTCTGTCAGTGCTGCTAAAATCCCTGCAGCGTCCTGGGTTGTGCACCCCACAGCCACTCTCCCAGCCCTTGCTTCCAGGGCTGGCATGTCTCTGTCCTTCGTGATTCTAACACTGCCAGCCGCCCCGGTTCCCGCTCATGCTCCCGAGCTCCCTGTTTCAGTATGGTTCGAGCGTGATCCAGAGTGCTGATTTTCAGTCTTGTCGCACAGGTGCTCCTGAGCTCCCGGTCAAAGTAGCTTTCTCCCGGGTGCTGGTCCGCAAGTCCAGCTGTCTCCCCAGTGCAGGTTGCTACTGCTTCCCAGCAGCTGAGCACGGCGACTCCCTCCACCTTCCGTTTGTCTTCCGATAACTGTGCATGGGTTCACAGCTCCCTGCTTCGTACCTCAATACTCAGTGCTGGAGATGTTCGTTTACAGAGATCCAGACGTATCTTCCTACACCTCTGGCTTATTTCGTGGGTGTTCAGGATGGTCTGGTAGATATCCAGCTCGATTCAGGGGACCGGCTGGATAAAGGTCCCCTACTTCTCTGCTACTTTTTTCTGACTCCCAGTCACAAAATTCCTAATTCTTATTTTGAGTTTTCTCTGATCTACTACTTAACACTCACCTAAGGCTATTAGTTTATTTCATTAAAATCCTTAGAGTGAAAACATGCATCATTTTTTGGAGGTAGAGTGATAAGATCACACCTGGAAGATGGACTTTCTCCTACAGAAATCCTTCCTTTTAGTCAGTAACTATTAGTGGAGGAGAATTTGTTGATAGTGTTAATCCCTAAACAAGTTTATGACCTATGTTACACCCTTACAGATTGCTCCAATTCTGAAACACATAGTGGATTTACACTTCCTAAGAAACTCAGTTATGTAAGAGGAGCTCAGTTTTCTTAAAAGGTTTTTTTTTTTTTTACATTAAGCAGATAACTTTTTAAAAATTTTTATTTAAATTCAATTTAGTTAACATACAGTGTATTAGCTTCAGGGGTAGAATTTAGTGATTCATCAGTTGCATATAACACTCAGTTCTCATTACATCCAGTACCCTCCTTAATGCCTATCACCCAATTACCCTATCCCCCCTCTAGCAACTCTCAGTTTGTTTCCTACAGTAAGAGTCTCTTATGGTTGCCTCTGTTTTCCTCTTATTTTTCCATCCCTTCCCCTATGTTCATCTGTTTTGTTTCTTAAATTCCACATGAGTGCAATAATGATATTAGTCTTTCTCTGACTGACTTATTTCGCTTAGCAGAATACCCTCTAGCTACATCCATGTCACTGCAAATGGCAAGATTTCATTCTTTTTGATGGCTGAGTAATAGTCCATCGTATATATATACCACATCTTGATCCATTCATCATTAATTGATTGTTTTTATTTTTTTAATTTTTTAAAAAGATTTTATTTATTTATTCATCAGAGATAGAGACAGCCAGGGAGAGAGGGAACACAAGCAGGGGGAGTGGGAGAGGAAGAAGCAGGCTCATAGCGGAGGAGCCTGATGTGGGGCTCGATCCCATAATGCCGGGATCACGCCCGAGCCGAAGGCAGATGCTCAACCGCTGTGCCACCCAGGCGCCCCAATTGATTGTTTTTAGAACCATATCCTATTTCAGTATTTTTGTTGTGTGGCATATTTAAGTATTATCCAAAATGCCCCTCAGGATCATATCTTCTTTAAAAATACATAATCACAACTTTTGATTTGAATATACATTTTATTTTAACCATTAGCCATCTATTTTTTCAAGTCTAACTCCCTAAAATGTAATAAAAGGCAATAGGGAAATAAGATGCAACTTACGGAGCTACATTTATAGCCTTCAGAGTCATCCTTTTCACAAAGTGAAGTGTGACTGTAACTGGACATCCTTCAGGAAACACCAAGGATTTGAGGTTATCTGGATTTAGAGGGGCAGGATTTCTGGGGGTTTCATAACAAAAGAGAGGTTTTGTTTGTTCTATTTCACAGAAGCAAAGTGAACTGAGTGGCTGAGCAGATGCCTGGACAAATTACTGATATAAAAAAGAAAAAAACCCTTAATAGAACTTCCTAAAATATCTTTAATGTAGGTATAAGATGCTAATATTGTTCTGATTATTTTAATTATGATTCCCTCTGGGTGCTCATAGTTTATTCATTCTGTGGTCATCAATATTTCTTAGTAGGTTGGGAAAAGAAATGAAACTGTGTTAATTAATAAAATGTGCTGTTTATTCTTTCTAAAGGTGTGCTGTTTCTGCATTTATAACCATCTTTCAGGTAACAATTAACAAGGCTCTTTACATATCAGATTTCCCATATCCCAGGAAATCTTTCACGGGATATTTCAGGTTGCTGCCACTTATGGAATGAAATCCAACTTAATTAGTAACTTTTGCTGAATTCAGGATTTTATAAATTGAGAATACTTTGATAACAAAATTTAAGTTTTTTTCCTGATTTGTCTAGTTTAAGAGAAGAACTATTTATAAGGATACAAATAAAAGTCTATCCTACTCAATAGGTGATTTCTGGTCTTCATAATTTCCCCTCACTCCCCTCAACTACTATCAAAAAATTACATTTTTTTCAAACTACATAATAAATTCTTACCTCTTCAAATACAGAGGATAGCCTTTCAGCCCACTTCACTTATTTCAATAATACACACTATTTGACCATTTGTCAGCTATTAGTCACAGAAATAAATTACTTATAAATATTATCTCCAAATTTTCCAAAATATTTTTCAAGGAATAATCCATACACAGAATAGAAAAGGGTGGGGAGCTGTCTGTTCAGTTAAAAAAAAAGTCCTAGGGGCACCTGGGTGGCTCAGTGAGTTAAGCATCCTACTCCTGATTTCAGCTCAGGTCATGATATCAGGGTATGAGTTCAACCCCTGTGTTGGGCTCTGTACTGGGCATGGAGCCTGCTTAAGATTCTCCCTCTCCATGGGGTGCCTGGGTGGCTCAGCTGGTTAAGCATCTGCCTTCCACTCAGGTCATGATTCCAGGGTTCTGGGATCAAGCCCAGAGTCCTGGATAGAGCCCCACATCTAGCTTCCTGCTTGGTGGGGAGTCTGCTTCTCCCTCTGCTCCCTCCCCCTACTCATGCTTGCATGTGTGCTCTGTCTCTCTGAAATAAATAAAATCTGTAAAAGAAAAAAATTATTCTCTCTCTTTCTGCCCCTCCCCCCCAAAAGTCCTATATTTAAATAAAGCAAGTAATAGGTTACACCAAATTAAGCCTATTCATGAAGACTTCAAGAACATTATAAGCATTATGAATCACCAAAATAAATATTTTAGGATGGAGCTTTATCCAATTTTGACAGGATAACTTCCTTTTCCCCAAAATCACCTCATTAAGACTATTCCACTGAATATGTTTTGGGAATAGTCACCTTACCTATTATATACAATAACCCTATGGACTTGTTATTATCCATGCCATGTTTTTAAAAATTAGAAAACTGCAAATGAAAAGATATATCATGCTCAAGGAAAAGAAGAATTAATATTGTTAAAATATGCATACTATCCAAAGCAATCTACAAATTCAGTATAATTCCTATCAAAATATCAACAGCATTTTTCACAACACTAAAAGAAATAATCCTAAAATTTGTATGGAATCACAAAAAACCTTGGATAGCCAAAGCAATCTTGAAAAAGAATGAAGCTAGTGGTATCCCAACCCCAGTTTTCAAAATATAGTACAAAGCTATAGTAATCAAAAAAGTATAATTCTGGCACAAAAACTGACACCTAGATGAATAGAACAAAATAAATAGTCCAGAAATAAAGCCCATACTAATGTGGTCAATTAATCTACGACAAAGGAGGCATGAATATACAGTGAGGAAAAGAATGGTGTTGGAGAACCTGGACAACTACATGCAAAAGAACAAAACTGGACCACTTTCTTATACCATATCCAAAATAAACTCAAAATGTATTAAAGACCTAAAGTGTGACCTAAAACCATAAAACTCCTAAAAGAAAACATAAGCATTAATTTATTGGAATCAGCCTTAGCAACATATTTAAGGATGTATCTCCTGAGGCAAGGAAAACAAAAGCAAAAATAAACTATGGTACTGGACTAAAATAAAAAGCTCATGGACTGCAAAGGAAACCATCAGCAAAGCAAAAAGGCAACCTAGTCAACTGAAGAAGATATCTGCAAATGATAGTTCAATAAGGAGTTAATGAACAAAATATATAAAGAACTCATACAACTCAACACCCAAAAAAATCCAATAAAAAAATGGACATAAGACCTGAGTGGGCAGTTTTCCAAAGAAGACATACAGGTGGCCAACAGATATATGAAAAGATGTTCAGCATCACTTATCATTAGGGAAATGCAAATCAAAACCAAAATTAGATTTCACCTTATACCTGTCAGAATGGCTAAAATCAAGAACAGAAAAAGTAACAAGTGTTGGTAAGGATGTGGAGCAAAGAACACTCCTATACTGTGGGCAGAGATATACATTAGTAGAGGCACTGTGAAAAATTGCGTGTAGTTTCCTTGGAAAGTGAATAAGAGAAATACCATATGGTACAGTAATTCTACTACTGGGTATTTACATAAAGATAATGAAAAATGCTAATTCAAAAAGATATATGCACCCCTATGTTAACTGCAGCATTATTTATAATAGCCAAGATATGGAAGCAACTTAAGTGTCCATCGATAGACAGATGGATAAGGAAGTGTGGTATGTATAAACAATGGAGTATTATGTAGCCATATAAAAAGAGGAAGATCACACCATTTCTGACAATGTGGATGGACCTAGAGGGTATTATACTAAATAAGTCAGAATGAAAAAGACAAATACCATATGATATCATTTATACATGGAATTAAAAAAAAATGAATAAGCAAAAAAAAAAAAAAAACAAAAAAACAAAAACAGAATCAGACCTATAAATACAGGGAACAAACTGATGGTTTCCAGAAGGGAGAGAGTGAGAAGATGGGCAAAATGGGTGAAGGGGAGTGGGAGATACAGGATTCCAGTTATGGAATGAGTAAGTCATGGGAATAAAAGACACAGCATGAGAAACATAGTCAATGATATTGAAATAGTGTTGCATGGTGACAGATGGTAGCTACATTTCTGGTGAAGACAGCATAATATATAAACTTATTGAATCACTGTGTAGTGCACCTGAAACTAATGTAATGTGTGTCAACTATATTCAAATTTTAAAAAAGAAAACAAATCCCCCTAAAAAACCCTATAAATTCAATTAGGAAATGACCAAGTATGCATATTTGGCCACTTCTCTCTCTTTCACCCAAATTCCACAGAAGACAACCCTGGGACTTTTTATATATGGCCTTCAGAAGGCTATACAAAGATGGGAACCTAAATATCCTGGGCTGTACTGACTAAAGCAAAGCGTGGCCCCAGAGCCCTTGAAGCTTAGCTGCCATAGCTTCAGCAACATCTCCCTTGACAAAAAGAGGGCCTGTGATGATGAGATTTACCCCAGGTGCACCACGTCCTGCCAATGCCATTCAGGCTCAAAGCTGATTTCTTCCCAGAGTTTGAATCCAAACACCTCATCAGGAACTGGTTTCCCCTAGGTACTCCTAACTTAAGCAATGACTTCCAGGCCCAAAGGATATTTCTTCTTTGGCAGCAAAATGTCCTATTTGGCTTTTGTTTAGCTTTATCCTGGGATATCCAAACTGGCATTAAAGCTCTGAGATAACCAAACCCAGGACTTTACTGTATGAGCTCAACTACATACTAACAAATTGAATATGACAAATGAGGCAATGAGCTCACTGGCAATATCACAGAGCCTCCATTGTTAATGGCACCAACTTCAGGAAGAAAACACAAAGAAATGTAATCATAAAATGGAAAGAAAAGAGAGAAAAACATAATAATCATAATCGTAATCACAATGAAGAATGATAGAAAAACATAAGGGTTCAAGCTTACATTTGAGGAATTTATCTGAAACTGAAACATCTAGAAAACTTCAATTTTGGGGACACTTGGGTAGCTCAGTCAGTTAAGCATCTGCCTTTGGCTCAGGTCCTGATCCCAGAGTACTGGGATCAATCCCCACATAAGGCTCCCTGCTCAGTGGGGAGCCTGCTTCTCCCTCTCCCTGCTCTCCCCCCTTTGCTCATACTCTCTCTCTCGCTCTCTCTCTCTCAAATAAATAAATAAAACCTTTAAAAAAAGAAAATTTCAATTTTTTTTCAGAATGGCTGTCTTCACTGGGGAAGTAACACGTCAGAGAAGACTGGTTTCTGAGGTACTTCTGAAATTAAAAAGGGAAAGAGCTGATTTGGAAGGTCACGTACTAACGGGATACAACATAAATATTACTAATATCAAAATATTTCTAAAAGATTGTACCAAAAATTACATACTGTATTATTCCATTCTATCTCCTTGAAATGACAAAATTCTAGAAATGGAGAACAGCTTAGTGATTGCCCTGGGGTTAAGGAGATGGGGCCAGAGGAAGTAAGTATGGCCATACAAGGAAAACACCAAGGATCCTGGTAGTGATGGAAATGTTTTGTTTCTTTCCTTTTATTGATGTAAGTATCTTGTCTATGATCTAATACTGTAGTTTTGTAAGATGTTTATTGGGGAAAACCAGGTAAAAGATATATGGATCTCTCTGTGTTATCTCTTACAACTGCATGTAAGTTTACAATTATCTCCAAATAAAGAGTTTAATTAAAAAAAACCAGATGAACATGGGGAAAAGAGGCAAATGATAAAACAGACTCTTAACTATAGAGAACAAACTGATGATTGCTGGAGGGGAGGTGAGCAGGGGGATGGGTTAAATGGGTGAGGGCACTTGTGATGAGCACTGGGTGTTGTGTGTAAGTGATGAATCACTAAATTCTACTCCTGAACTAATTTTACACCATATGTTAACTAATTGGAATTTAAATAAAAAGTTGAAAAAAATTGGGGGGGATTTTTCAGATCATTATACAGGTATAATGAACTGATTGTGGGTCAGGCTGGCCCCATGTGTCAGTAAAACATCTCTCTCCTCCTGTTTTTCCTTTATGTCATTAGTTCTTTAATAAAAACTAGTTGCACACACACAAAAATAATAACAAAATAAATGAAAAATAAAGGTTACACCAAAGAGTTTAGAGATCCATCACCAAAGTGATAAAGACTCAAAAGAAAAGCCAAGCCATTGAGGGAGGAGGTTAAAAAGGAGTCTCCAAGTGCAATATGAAAGCATTTGTGGGTTGAAGACTTCCAGATACATCAGTGGTACTTCCAAAATGGAAACATTAGAGTATCCTTAAGTTAGCACCAGGAGAAGAAAGAAGAAGTAAGGCCAACAATTAATGCTACTCAGAAATATTTGCCCCAAGTTACTTTCTGCAGGAACTGTTGAACACTGAACAGAGTTGAGTGGGATATTTCCACTCTTGCTGCCTTTCTCAGCTTGGATTACAGACATTCTGGCAGTTCCTGCCACCTCAAACCTGTGTGCTAAAATGACGAAAGCTTAGAGAAGAAAGAAGTTGCCTAACACAAGCTACAGAGTGTCTAACAGAAGAAGGTGAGATCTGAAACTGGCCTGACTCCCACTTTCCTATGAACCATGCCCAAGAAGTCAAATGCACCCCATTGTCAGTGTGGGATGACCATGTATCTGTTTAAGCAGCAAAAAATGAAAAGAATATTAAGTGTTCCCCTAGCACAGGGTTCCTTGCTGGAACTTTTGCCAAACTAGCTCATTACCCTGAAAGCTCTTTGTGGGCAATGATTATTTTGAATAAATCTTTATTCACAATGGGCATTCATTTTTCAATGAAATTCCCTGTACCAAGATAAACAGCAAGTTAAACCATAGACAGCAGCTTCTGAACGACCTGGTCAAGTTAGGGTTTGAAGTAAAAATGTTAGTAAAAGAAAAGAAGCAAATAATAATAGTAATAATTTTTAAAAAGATATTTATTTGAGAGAGAGAATGCACACAAAAGCAAGTAGGGGGAAGGGCAGAGGGAGAGAATCTTCAAGCAGACCCCCTGCTGAGCACAGAGTCTGATGATCCCATGACCCATGACATCACGACCTGAGAAGAAACCAAGAGTTGGACACTTAACTGACTGAGCCACCTTGATGTCCCAATAATAATAATGATAATAGCAGTTTTCCAGGGTGGCTAAAAAGCATAACAATGACTAAGAAAGAGTAACAGTTTGAAGCAATAGGCAGATTAAATATAATTTTTCACTACACACATCCTATTCATGGAAAGGGAATAAACCAAGTTGAAATACAGTCAAGTATAAACTCTTACACCCTGTGGGTTTCTGTTTAATTGTTTTAACTAGTAAGACTGTCTTCAAAATAATTTTATGAGTATTTATATTAGGTAATGCATGTGAAATCTGTTGACACAGTAATCAGCACAGAGCAGGTACTGAAAACTATCATCTAGGCATGGTATAAAGCTCGGTAGAATGTTTATATCCATTGGGACAGGAGGAAGATAATTTTAAAATCTAAAGAGATGTAGAATCCTTGGGGTTGAGGCCATAGGAGGAGGCTCTGAATGTTAAGTGAAACGCCAGGTTTTCCTACTCTCAAAGCCTGGAAGCCACTGGATGGTTCCAGTGGGCCTCAGTTCATGTGGTCATGAGGCTGCAGGGCTAGTAGAGACCAATTCTCACAGCACTACACTAAGTGATAAAGATGGGGAGGGGAGTTTCTTCTAGTGGATGACTGGGGAGATAATCAGGATTTGGGGATTTGATAAAGTGAACTTAAATGTCATCTGAAGAAGCACCTATGAGGGAAAGGGACTCCAGGAGCTTTGAGACAACTGGTGACATCCAATATGAGGCTGGTTTTTAAAATCCAGAACCAGTCTGGAGGTGTCAGGTGAGCAGCAAACAAGAAGGGCCATTATTAGGTGACAATCTCATGGATGGATTCAGTGAGGCCCTTCCACCTTTGAGCTCATCACTGGAAGTAAAACACACTTGGGGATTGATTGAGCCCTGTGATTGTCCCTGCTGCTCCTGAGGGGAGGCCTCCAGGGACAGTATGTGGCCAGAAAGAGACGCATAATAAAACAAATGGAGAGTTTCCTGACAGTCTACTCCTTTTTGTGTAACAGCTAAAGAGAATCCTTTGTGAGGCTCAAACTGTGAAAGAGTGCCATCAGGAATCCAAACTCCTGCACATCTCAGCCCTCTAAGAGGATACAAGTGGTGAACCCCTTGACTGCTACAGAAAATACTGCTATAGGAAAAAAAAACAACAACAAAACCCTGTACTATTGTTACAGAAAAAAAAGGGCTGTGTATTTTCTTTTGTATTTTTATCTATAAATATGTTTTATATTTTAGAGAAAGTATATAAAATAATATATACTTTTTTTTAACAAAGCCTTCATTCTTCCCTGCAGGGCATCTCAAATGTCAATCCAGAATATATTTGTTTAAAAATCTCATCAGGAAAATCTGAGCTGCCACTTCCATTTTGCGTTATCATCCAGATAAAAAGATGACAAAAGGCAGTGGGTTTCACATCACTTCAGAGGAGATAAAATATTTGTAAGTAGTGGATATTTATTTTCATGAAGTATAATGAAGATTTAAGAATGCCTATATTTGCAGTGAAAAGGAAAATCAACGAGTAGTCCCAGATAGATCCTATAATGACCCAAGGTGGGGAGAGAAGGACTTAGAATAGTGAGGCAGGAATAGAGGGATTCTCAAAGATGATGTCTTCTCCTGAATTGAGAAAGAAAGGAAGAGCACCCCCAACAGCTCCAAGTTTTATTACAGATAAGAATTTAAAAGAAAACTTTCTTTCTCTCTTTGGATATTTTCTTTCCTCTTCCTTCAAACTTTGATTAGCAATTTAAGAGCAATCTTCAAAAAATATTTAAGGCTTCTTCTCAAGGGCTGCATATTCTTTCCTTAATTGTGAGGTGAGTTTACACTAATTCTAACTCATTCAAATAAAACCACCCTAAAACACATCTTCCTTCCCCTCTTGTTCTTATGATGTTTTTTTTGCCCCGTTTACATGCAGTCTTACCCACCATTGTCGGTTTCACTGTATAAGTAAAATTATGGTCACACTAAGGAGTGTGGGGGCACATATTATATACTTCAGTTAAATTTCAAATATAAGAAATTTAGGTTGTCTAGCTCTGGATTAAAGCATCACACCGTCCCTTACAATCACTGAATTTCCAGCCCACAGCCTTCTTCAGTGAGCCCACAATCTTGGAAGTTAGTTTTTCCCATTTCAGTTCACCAGTCTGTTTGTATGCCATGTTTGCTCTCTGCAAGAGCACAATAATCTCATATTTGGTTTCCCTTTGGTATTTAGTGGAAACTGCTGTCCTGGAAGATACCTGCCTCACCATCGTAGCTGATATACCTGATGTAAACTAGAGAGAGGGAGACTATGAGAATGACATAAATAATCTTCCCTGTGGTATACGGCCTCAGTTCTTCACACAGCCTTCCTGGGGCTAACCCTCCACAGACACAAGTGTAAATTTGACACAAGCAATTTGCATGTGAACACACTGCATCAAAAACAATAAGGAAATGCAGCTAATATATCCATAGCTGACAGCCATGTAGAAAAAAAGGTTAGGTTTTAGAGTCAACATACTCAGAGGGACAATAAAATTCAATGCTACACTTAGAAATGTGAAAGTACTTGTTTGTTTTAAGGCTCTAGAACTGAAGAGAGCAGAATTTAATGGCATAATTAACATTAAGTGACTGTCACAATAAATATTCAATGCATGACAGTGGTTGTTATTACATTTATTTTAGAAGTCAACTGTGCTTCAAAGAAAGTGTCCAAAAGTGGGTTCATGTCATAAACGGTACCAAGAATTAGGACACAGTGCAGGTCAAAGAGGAATGGAGGATTTAAGATAGTGATTTCCAGCTTTGGCTAATAGCCTTATTAAAGTCCTTATTATTTATAATAATAGGAATCTGGTTCAAAGGAGAGAAAGTGATAATACATGCACAATATAGTTTTGCAGCCATCTGAGAAAAATAGGGTCCATAATAACAAAGTTTATGAGAAAAGGTCTGAAGTTATGTCCAAACACCTAAGTTTTAGATGCGTTTCTTCCATCAAAAATCAGCACGGCCTTGGATTAGTCTAACGTCTCTGGTTTTAGTTTCTATGATATGAGGAAATTGAGCTTGATAATCTCAGAGATCCCTTCTGACACTAACATTCTACACTGGTGTATTTCTCCCACAGTTTTAGAATTAAATAAGAGCTTTTCTTCCTTTTTTATTGTCTTTTTACGTAAGACAATTCATCACCGTGTAGTAACAAGATGATGAGCATCACAGCTGAGAAGCTGGTGTTCTTTCATCTGCTTCCGGATTCTATTTGAGAACCAAGATCTCCTAAGAAAGGAGTGAAGCCAACTTGGGTCCTTTTGGTATCAAATTAGCTGTTGCCCAGCAAGTAGAGGTTAAATACAGGAGTAAGAAGCTAGTAGGCATGTTAACTAACTGGAATTAAAACAAAAACTTTTTAAAAAAGCTAATAGGTACTTGCTAGAATGGAATTTGTGGCAGTGTCTTCAGTACCCTGCTTCAGTCAGCAGTTACTCAGGACAGATCTCCTGACAATATTATGTTACTGACAACATAGTAAGATGCTCTTTTTGTACTGACCTCATTCAATTTCAGGTTATATTTGAACTTTGATTTGTCTTAAAATTTTCCAAAATACTATACAAAATTTTCTTTTCAACAAGAAGAAATCAGGTATATACATATATGAGTGTGTATATTATGAAACTATATATCAAAATAAATTAACTTAAATGCAAATGGAGAAAAACAGTTTGGACTTGGTTACATGATGCCAGTGAAACTTAAACTGTGAAAATGAAGACTGAGTGGGGGCTGTGGGAGCATACCAGGTTCTCCCAGTACCCTGATCTCATTGGGCTAAGCCAGATCCTGGGAAGGGAATTATTGATTTCAGAACCATACAGAGACTTTTTACAAAAGTGCATTAAAGGAGCATATAGGAGTCAGAAGAAATAAAAATAACTTTTAAAGAGATAAAATGTGATTAAGACAATGATCCTTATTGCTCATTCCTTCATAGATTAGGAGAATGAATATCTCAGAAACCAACAATATCTCTGGGTCTGTGACTGAGTTCATTCTCCTGGGCTTCCCATGGTGTAGGGAGATCCAGATCCTCCTCTTTGTCATCTTCTCCCTCATCTACCTTCTGACTCTCATGGGGAACACATCCATCATCTGTGCTGTGTGGTCAAGCCAGAAACTCCACACACCCATGTACATCCTCCTGGCCAACTTCTCTTTCCTGGAGATCTGCTGTGTCAGTTCTGATGTGCCCAAAATGTTGGCCAACATTATCTCCCAGACCAAGAGCATCTCCTATACTGGCTGCCTGCTCCAGTTCTATTTCTTCTTCTCCATGCGTGCTGCTGAGGGCTACTTTCTGTCTGCAATGTCCTTTGATCAGTTCCTTGCTATCTGTCGACCTCTGCATTACCCCACCATCATGACTCACCATCTATGTGCCCGATTAGTAGTTTCCTGTTGGGTAGGTAGCTTTCTATCCATACTGATACCTGCAATTCTTATGACCCAGGTGCCCTTCTGTGGCCCTAACATCATCGACCATTTTTTCTGTGACCTGGGACCACTGCTGGCTCTGTCCTGTACTCCAGTTCCCAAAACTACTCTAACTTGTGCTACTGTAAGCTCTCTTATTATCTTCTTCACCTTCCTTTACATCCTTGGGTCCTATACCTTAATTTTGCATGCCGTCCTTCAGGTTGCAGCTGGCTCAGGTAGGAACAAAGCTTTTTCTACATGTGCCTCTCATTTCTTGGTGTTTTCCCTGTTCTATGGCTCAGTCATGGTGATGTATGTGAGTCCAGGCTCCAAGAGCCATCCTGGGACACAGAAATTTGTGACCTTGTTTTACTGCATGGCAACACCATTCTTTTTTTTTTTTTTTTAAAGATTTTATTTATTTATTTGACAGAGATAGAGACAGCCAGCGAGAGAGGGAACACAAGCAGGGGGAGTGGGAGAGGAAGAAGC
>NW_023254087.1:139318-140374 GCF_002007445.2 Ailuropoda melanoleuca | reverse complement strand
GCAACACCATTCTTTAATCCTCTGATTTACAGCCTTCAGAACAAAGATATGAAAGATGCACTCAAGAAAGTCCTGGGAGCACCATCAAAAGAAATTTCTAAAAATACAGAGAATTAAGTTGTCCTATCATTCTCTCAGGAATACCGAATTTCTCTCACTAGAGGGGGAAAAATATCTTCTGGGCATGTCTGAGTGTTTAATTCCTTACTCTCGTGAAAGTGTGACTCATTACACACGAAGAACCCTCATCCTGTCTCAAAAGCAAATACCCACAGTCTTAAAGGTCTATTGTGGAAACTTCTGTACAGGTGTCATTCATCAATGTGTCATGTCACTATTTTGGTCATTTTTTGAAGTCTGACAGCTAATGTAATCAAGATGATATGTACAAAGTTAAGACTTGTATATTGGCTTTTACCTTACTACTACTTTTTTAAAAGATTTTATTTATTTATTTGACAGAGATAGAGACAGCCAGCGAGAGAGGGAACACAAGCAGGGGGAGAGGGAGAGGAAGAAGCAGGCTCATAGAGGAAGAGCCTGATGTGGGGCTTGATCCCAGAACGCCGAGATCACGCCCTGAGCCAAAGGCAGATGCTTAACCGCTGTGCCACCCAGGCGCCCCTACCCTACTACTATTTTTTGTGTTTCAAATTTATCACTATTTTTTCCTTTCCAACTATTGATTTTTCTATAATGAAATATACTATCTACTCATTGTACTAACAAAAATTCAATTACTTTATTTATAAGATCAAGGACCCAGTATCCGTCACTGAAACAGTAGTGTTTTTCATTTGTGTTTCCTTTACTACCAAGCATTGGTAAAATGTCCAGGGTGTGCCGCAAACGAAGACAGGAAATGATATGGATGCTTCTTACAGAAAATTCTTAGTCCAGTTTTGAAGAGGATATGTAGAAAGGCATGCACACATTCACATATGCCAAATCATTAAGTATTCCTTACCCAGACCTGGGTTTCAGTACCTTCTAAGCTTTGAGTAGAGGAACATTTACTGTTGCAGAAAATAGGCATGAGAAACCAGGGAATAAACT
>NW_023254087.1:47809-139218 GCF_002007445.2 Ailuropoda melanoleuca | reverse complement strand
ACTACTTCCACAACATCGTGTACTCAGGAGATTCTTCTGCCACCAAATCAGGATTCAAATGAGGAAAACCTGTGAATAGCAGGGTGCAGGTGCCCCTTTGAATCTGTATTTTTGTATCCTTTGGGTAAATACCTAGTAGGGCAATTGCAATTGTTCTATTTTTAACTTTTTGAGGAGCCTCTGTACCGTTTTCCAGAATGGCTACAACGACTGGTCACATTTCAAGTGACCAGTAGCCACATGACAGTCATGGCTATTGTGTTGGATAGTGCAGGTATAGTTCGAGAAGTCTGACGACTAAATATAGAGCTTAAAAATGTTGAGGTTAAATAAATAACTGAATTGTCTTTGTTTTTTCAGATTATAATTTCTTTGCCTAGAGGGGATAAGTATAATTATTCAAATTTAATCATACCAAGGAATTACTAAATTCTACTCCTGAAACCAATATTACACTATATATTAATTGACTAGAATTTAAATAAAAATTTGAAGAAAAAAAAAAGAAATGTGACCAGTTCTAATTGATAAGTGTGATAAAGTGTAAAAATTACATACTGATTTTGAAGGCTTAGTATAATAAAAGAATGTAAATATCTCATTAATGTTTATGTTGAGTACATGTTGAAATAATACTATTTTGGATAAACTGAGTCAAATAAAATATATTACTAAAAGTAATTTCAGGGGCGCCTGGGTGGCACAGCGGTTAAGCGTCTGCCTTTGGCTCAGGGTGATCCCAGTGTTATGGGATCGAGCCCCACATCAGGCTCCTCCACTATGAGCCTGCTTCTTCCTCTCCTACTCCCCCTGCTTGTGTTTCCTCTCTCTCTGGCTGTCTGTATCTCTGTCAAATAAATAAATAAAATCTTTAAAAAATAAATAAATAAATAAATAAATAAAAGTAATTTCACCTATTTCTTTTTACCATTATTAACATGGCTACTAGAATATTTAAAATTATATATGTGGCTCACATTTGTGGCTCACATTATATCTTATTAGATTATACTGATTAAGACTGATCTCAAAGAATCTAATAGCTTTAAATACCATTAATATGTTGATAATTCTCAGGTTTTTATCTCCACTCCCAACCTCATCTCAGGCCTCCAGAATTGCATATCCAATGGCCTACCTGAACCTCCACTTGGACACTTATTCATCAATTTTTAAGTGTATATTCCTATCTTATATTTTGGTGGACCAATATCAGTGCTTGTCTTGACATAGGATAAGAAATTCTGGCTAATGTGCATAATTCAAATGCAGGTTAGTCTTACTCTGTTACAAGACAATAAGTAGATTTCCCTGGTATATTTACTAACAACATATATACATTTTTATATTTTAATTCCTTCTAGGTTTTCATATGGAAATAACTGCCTTCACTGAAAATTTGGGTATTACTAAGCAAATCTAACTTTGTCTATGAGATCAACGTAAATATGGGACACATAATTTAAAAATTATAAGAGAGATTTCCATCATTTAACAAGAAAGGCAGTGGTAAGTAATTAATGTTAGCTCTTTCTTGAGATAAGTTATAAAACCTGTCATTTCTACCATCTTCTTAATGCCAGTAAAGGTCATCTGTGCTCCAAGGACATATTTTTCAAGATTATCAGAGTAATACAATACACTGGCTTGTCTTTCCCCCAGGTAATGTCTTACTTCTTATCACACCCATGTAAGACAATTGTGCGGTCTGACACATCAATTCAAACAGCCAATGGAGATTTGAATCAGTCTTGAGCCTGTTATACTTTTCAATAGTATATCTCAAGGTATACTTCTAAACCAAAATCTTCTTGCCTTTCTTAATACAACTATTTTAATTTAGTTCTCTAATCATGCTTATTAGAATGTCCCCACACTCAATTATCTTGCTCTTTAGCTCACCTAAAATGTGAAATAGCTGAAACAGAAACCCTTTACTTCCTCTGGGGTTCTTCCCAAAATTCAGATTAAAAGAAGCCTTCCCAAACTATACTATTTAAAAGAGATTCCCCCACTCCCATTATTATCTGTTCCCTTCACCTGCTTTGTTTTTCTTCCAAGTATTTAATCACCATCAGAACTATATTGTGTTCTAGGGGCACCTGGATGCCTCAGTCAGTGGAGCATGTGACTCTTGATCTTAGGATTGTCAGTTTGAGCCCCACATTAGGTGCAGAGATTACTTAAATTAATTAAAAGAAATATATTGTATTCTAGATACTTCTTTCTCTATATCTTTATTTCTGGCTCCTCATCCTAGAACATGAACTTCATGAGAGCTAAGTATCATTACTATACCCTCAGTGCCCAGAGAAATGCCTAACACACAGCAGAAGCTCAATAAATGTTTGTTGAATGGACTTGTTAATGAAATAAACAATTATTACTTTCCTACCATAGAAGAAGCCATTCTGGAACAGTGAAAAGTTAGTATAACTTATATTCCCTGCTTTCAGGAAACTTACAATATAGCTGGTAGGAAAGTGAAAAAAAATAACACAAATGATGCCGTAACAAATACCCAAAAGGCAGTCCGATTATGAGTAAACATCTGGCAAAACTAAAAAATGCTATGACTTGAGAAAAGAGTATTATGATGAGTTATTGCAGGCAACAAAATTTCAAGGACAGCATGATGGTGCCTAAAAATGGGCAAGTTATTATTAAAACAATTTTAAGCTCGGATTGTAAAACTAAGATTGTACTACATTAATCAGGGAAAGTGAACCGACCATAGTAATTGGACATATTTTTAATAAGTTTCTAGTTTGAGGACAACTTAAGAGGAACCTTGAAGTACATACAAACTAAAGAATTTGGACATGACTAATCACATGCAACTTCTGCTGGCATAATCTTGTCTAACTGCTGACCCTTTCTCTCTAGGGTACCACCTCCCACAGGTGGCTGCTCAAATCACTCTCTTCAGACTTTTCAGAAGTCCTTTCACATTGGTATTGTTCTCTTCTTTAGTGACACTTGGCATTTGTTTCTTGTTCTCAAATGTCTTATTTTCTCTAACTCATCGTGCAATAAGATCATTACAACAGGATAAATATTTGCCACTGTTTTTACAGTCATCTGTTATTACCATTCCTATTTTCTATGCATTCCACAGGTCTGAAGGCTCATTATTCCACGTTTGACTTAAATTTCTTGGGTGCTTTTATTATTTTGAGTTCTTATGCTGTTTTTAAGGCCAAGTTTTCTTTTTGGTGATCTAAGCTAATGGCTGCATTTAGGTGTTCTAAAACTGCTAAGACAATGGTTTTTCAAACTTTTTTGACCACAACCCACGGAAATAAATTCATCCGAAATTGTGCCCAGTACACACATTCATATACAACTGAGACAGAAGTTTCTTAAAACAACACCATCCTTAACACAAATAATGCATTTCTTTTTTTTTATAAATTTTTTATTATGTTATGTTAGTCACCATACAGTACATCCCAAGTTTTTGATGTAAATTTCCATGATGCATTACTTGCGTATAACACCCAGTGCACCATGCAATACGTGCTCTCCTCAATACCCATCACTGGCCAGTCCCGATCCCCCACCCCTATTCCCTCTAAAGCCCTCAGTTTGTTTCCCAGAGTCCATACTCTCTCATGGTTCATTCCCCCTTCTTTTTACCTCCCCCTTCCTTCTTCCCTTTCTTCTCCTACTGATCTTCCTACTTCTTATGTTCCATAAATGAGTGAAACCATATGATAAATTGTCTTTCTCTGCTTGACTTATTTCGCTTAGCATTATCTCCTCCAGTCCCATCCATGTTGCTGCAAATGCTGTGAAACTGTTCTTTTTGATGGCTGAGTAATATTCCATTGTATATATGGACCAAGTTGGTACAGCCATTTTGGAAAACAGTGTGGAGGTCCCTTAAAAAGTTAAAAATTGAGCTACCCTATGACCCAGCCATTGCACTACTGGTTATTTACCCCAAAGATACAGACGTAGTAAAGAGAAGGGCCATATGCACCCCAATGTTCATAGCACAATGGAATATTACTCAGCTCTCAGAAAGAACGAGTTCTCAACGTTTGCTGCAACATGGACAGCACTGGAGGAGATAATGCTAAGTGAAATAAGTCAAGCAGAGAAAGACAATTATCATATGATTTCTCTCATCTATGGAACATAAGAACTAGGAAGATTGGTAGGGGAAGAAAGGGATAAAGAAAGGGGGTAATCAGAAGGGGGAGTGAAGCATGGGAGACTATGGACTCTGAGAAACAAACTGAGGGCTTCAGAGGGGAGGAGGGTGGGCGAATGGGATAGACTGGTGATGGGTAGTAAGGAGGGCACATATTGCATCGTGAACTGGGTGTTATACACAACTAATGAATCATTGAACCTTGCATCAGAAACCAGGGATGTACTGTATGGTGACTAACATAATGTAATAAAAAAACTTTAAAAAAATAAAAAATAAAAAATAAATAAAGTACTGTAGAAGGAGGCACTCTATCCGTCAAAACAATCAGACAGCCTTTGAAAATTATAGGAACGTTATAGCTAGAAAACTGACAGCTATGAAGTTTCTAAGTGAACTTCTAATCTCTAAACCACTTTCTCTTGGTTCCGTGAAAGAAAACATTTTATTTCAAAAATTCACTTGACGCTTATTCTGTTGTTGTTGCTGTTGATGACCTCTCTTCAGTTCCACCTGAAAAAGTATATTTCTCACTTTGATAAACCTAGCACATTAGGCATCGGCACCCACTGCCACCACTGCCTTCAAAGCTTCCACTTCAAGCTTCAGTCTCCTTACCAGCCTGCAAGTCTCTATTTCTTTGTTCAGCCTGAACTAATTGTGCCCACAACTCTGTCTCTCATTTTCTGCTTCCCTTCTGGAATTCAGCTACCTCATCCTCAGCTTCCTGGAAGCTAACCAGAAACAAAGTGGGAAAGAGAACTATAGTAAATCCACGAGGGTCCTCTTGGAGATGATCATAGAGCGAGTCAGGAATTGTTGCCTGGGTGCTCTTGCTACTACTGTAAAATCTACTTCACAAACAACAAAACCAAATGTGCACGCACACAAAAGAAAGGAAATCACGGGATCCAGAGAGCCCAGGATCTAACACCAGGAAAGGCTATAGTAACCCACAGGACTGTGGGCCTGAAAGCAGCTAACCCAGCCTGGAGCAGTTAAGACTGAAGGAGCAGTACTCTCAAGATGAAATNCCTGGAGCAGTTAAGACTGAAGGAGCAGTACTCTCAAGATGAAATGATAAAGTTCCTGCTGTGCTTGAAGGTCCAGAGAAGAAATTTACACAGCTGGAGAGTGTGGAGATAAAGGAGGACATAGAAAAATAAGCATTTTAAAAGAAAAAGAAGCACTTGAACAAAAGAGCAATTAATGCCATCAAGAAAAATAAAACTTTATGCAAGAAATTGTAGTAAACTATTGCAGCTACAGATACTATTTACAAGGCCATAATAATATAAACGTGAACACTGATCTAACGAATTCATATTACTGAACTGGGAGGCTCCCAGGTCTGATATATATAGGCTTTCCATGAAAAAGTCATTCCAACCCCTCAGGAATGCTGGTCCCATTAAAACCGCGGGAAAGCACGTGTGTCTCCACACATACCAGCTAGCTTCTCTTAAAGGCGGTTTCTGACACTTGTGAGCTGGAGAAGCAAGAAGGGACGCTATTCACAGTGCTCCTTAACCTCAGCAAGCGGCCCTACTGGTTCCACTCCCAGTATCTGAAGAGTCCAAAGGCAGTTCATCTTGAGGTGTGGCTGGTGGAAGCGAAATTCCACCTGGGAGGAGAGCACATCCCGCAGGTCGAGTGGTGTCGCAGACCCTACTTCATGTTAATCAGCGGGACCCCAAGGGCGAAGCTGAGATATTTGGTCGGCCTTATTACCAGAAAGATGTAGCCAAGATGATCATGAATTTGGCTGACTATCACTGCCAACTCTGGGTACAAAGCTCAGAGGAGGTCCCTGCCCAGAACGCATCCACCCAGTGGCCCCCCCGGTGCATCCCACGAGGCGGTGACCCAGCGGTCCCCCGGCGCAGCCCGGGAGGCGGGGACACAGAGCTCCCCCGGTGCAGCCCAGGAGCCAAGGACACAGAGCTCCCCCTGCGCAGCCCGGGAGGCAGCGACACAGCGGTCCCCAGGCACAGCCGGAGAGGCGGCCACCCAGCGGTTCCCCGGCGCAGCCCGCAAGGCGGGGACACAGAGCTCAACCCGTGCATCCCGGGAGGCGGCGACCCAGAGCTCCCCCCCCCGCACAGCACACGAGGTGGCGACCCAGCGGTCCCCAGGCACAGGCCGCGAGGTGGCGACCCAGCGGTCACCCAGCGCAGCCCGGGAGGTGGGGACCCAGAGCTCCCCCGGCGCTGGCTGCGAGGCAGCGACCCAGACGTCCCCCGACACTGTCCGGGAGGCGTCAAACCAGCAGTCCCCCGGCCCAGCCCGGGAGGCGAGGACACAGAGTTCGCCCAGCGCAGCCCGGGAGGTGGCAACCCAGAGCTCCCCCGGCGCAGCCCACGAGCTGGCGACCCAGAGCTCTCCTGGCGCAGCCCGGGAGGCCGCGACCCAGAGCTCCCCCGGCGCAGCCTGGGTGGCGGCGATGCAGGGGTCCCCCAACGCAGCCTGGGAGGCGGCAAACCAGAGCTCTCCTGGCGCAGCCCGGGAGGCGGGGACACAGAGCTCCCCCGGCGCAGCCCCGGAGGCGGCGACACAGCTGTCCCCCAGTGCAGCTAGGGAGGCGGCCACCCAGAGCTCCACTGGCTCAGCCCACGAAGCAGTGACCCAGCGGTCCCCCGAGGCTACCCAGGACCTGGTTACCAGGTCATGAAAGCACTTTGGGCCCGGGAGCAGGAGCCAGGCAAGGATAAAGTGAAAGACATTGCTGCTGCTCTATTCATCTAAGTCCCGCTTCTTCAGGCAGAAGCTGGGGAAGGAATGGTGTGGGTAGTTCTCCATCCCCATCCCCAGGGAAATGTTTGCAAACACTGATCTGAAGAGTTCTAATGAAGACTCGAATTTCCCTAAAAAAAAAAAAAAAAAAAAAAAAAAAAAAAAAAGGAAAAAAAACCGGGATAACCTGGGGANGGTATGGTGAGACCTTTTTAGATATAATACCTAAGACATCATCTGTAAAAGAAATAATTGATAAGCTGGGCTTCATTAAAATTAAAAACTTTTGCTCTGTGAAACACAGTGTCAAGAGAATTAGAAGACAAGCCACAGAATAGGAGAAAATATTTGCAAAAGATATTTGATAAAGAACTGTTCCAAAATATAAAAAGAACTCTTAAAAATGCAACAATAAGAAAACAATCCAAACAAAAAGTGGGCCAAAGATTTTAACAGACACTTCACCAAAGGCGACATCAAGATGGCAAATAAGTATATGAAAAGATGTTCCACATCATATGTAATCAAGGAAATGCAAATTAAAACAATAATCAGATGCCACTACACACCTGAAGACATCCAGATGGCTAACAGACACATGAAAAGATGCTCCACAGCACTTGGCGTCAGGGAAATACAAATCAAAACTACAAGGAGAAACCACCTCACACCAGACAGTATGGCTAAAATGAATAACACAAGAAACAACACGTGTTGGCGAGGATGCAGAGAAAGGGGAACCCTCTTATGCTGTTGGTGGGAATGCAAACTGGTGCAGCCACTCTGGAAAACAGTATGGAGGTTTCTCAGAAAGTTAATAGAACTATCTTACAACCTAGTAATTGTATTTCTCAGAAAGTTAATAGAACTATCTTACAACCTAGTAATTGTATTACTAGGTATTTATCCAAAGAACACAAAAATACTACTTTGAAGGGATACATGGAAATAGCCCAAATGTCCATTGACTGATGAATGGTTAAAGAAGAAGTGGTATCTATATACAATGGAATATTACTCAGCCATGAAAAAGAATGAAATTTGCCATTTGCAACATGGATGGAGCTGGAGTGTATTATGCTAAACAAAATAAGTCAGAGAAAAACAAATACCATATAATTTCACTCATACATGTGATTTAAGAAATAAAATAAACATAGTGAAGAAGAAAACAGAGGCAAACCAAGAAACAGACTCTTAACTATAGAGAAGGGATGGTTACTGGAAAGGAGGTGGGTGGGGGGATGGGTAAATAGGTGATGGGGATTAAGGAGGACACGCGATGAGCACCAGGTGTTGAATATGTGTTGAATCACTAAATTCTACACCTGAAACTAATATTACACTATATGTTAACTGAAATTTAAATAAAAATTTTTAAAAAGACAAAGAAATGAGCTATCAAACAATGAAAAAAACATGGAGGAACCTTAAATGCTATTACTAAGTGGAATAAACCAGTCTGGAAAGGCTACAAACTGTATGATTCCAACTATGACATTCTGGAAAGAGCAAAACTATGGAGACAATAAAAAGATTTATACAGGGTAAAAGGTAAAAAAACCACCCACACAGAAGCATTTCCACTGCGTTTCCCAAGATTCAAACTTTACCGGTTAGGTTTGATACATTCAGTGGGAGAATGTCAGGGACAAGAAGGAAACCTTTAACGCATTCAAACAGCAAGATTAAAAATTCAAACAGTGAGTTGATGTGGCTGGCCATGCCTCCTACCTTGGGCTGACTGAGTCTCTCCCTGACATTTACTTGGGGCTCAGGAGGGCCAGCTCAGCGCTGCAGGACCGCAGGCCATTCCCCACCGCAAAGTGGACTCCAGAGCCAGGGGAGGGCGATGAAGTCCCACCTGCAGCCAGTTAGCTTCCAACGGGGGTGCACGTACTCTTGGTGCTAGGGAGGCCCACAGGCAGCTGTGCTGCTTTCTTGTTGGTTACTAAGGCACTGTGATTGGCAGCCCTGGAGAGTCTACTTTTTCCAACTGTATTACGGAGACCCAGGAAAAAAAAATAAACACTTGCCAGGCGTGGAGGTGGGGGAAGGATTAACAGAGGACACAGAATTTTTAAGGCAGTGAGAATACCCTGTATGCTATTATAAGGATGCCTAGGTCATTATATATTTGTCCAAAACCATGGAAACCTGTGTGTGTGTTCACACAGGGGCTATATGGGAAAATCTCTGTGCCTTCATTTCAATTTTGTTGTAAACCTGAAACTGCTCTAAAAAAATGGATGTCTTAAAAAAAGAATGCTGTCAGACATCTGTCAGAAGATATAGTAGGTATAAACACCCAATAAAGAACAAAAAAGCTTAATAAAATATATGATATACCAGCACACTCATCATACATAAGTAACAAAATATTGTGAGAAACAACAGATCAGTAAATAAAATTTCAATTTTCAGAATAAACATCTTTGAGCATCCCAGAATCCAAAGCAAGAAAGGAAGCTAAATAAATCATAGTGTTCTAATGGTATAATGAGACAATATAAATCAGAGAAGCAAAATTTTACATAGCATGATACTTGGAAGAGAATTGATTCAATTAGGTTCACCATGGTTTTATTTTAAAAATTATTTTACAACTTTCCTATAAAATACAATATGCAGCATAAAATGCACAAAACATATATGTAAAGTATAATAAATATAAAGGAAACATCCAATAGCCACTACCAAAGACAAGTAGGGCATCGCAAGAACTCTGGAAGTCCCTTTGTTTTTTATCACCCCTAATTCTCCTCCTAACTTCTCTTGTAAACTTCTTTGCTTTATACTTTTTATTCATCCACTAAAAAATAGATTTACCTGTTTTTAAACTTATATAAGTGGAATCATCTTTAATATTTTCTATTTTTTAAATGTATTTCTTTTTACTTTATATACAGTAAAATTCACTCTTAGAATTAATTTCACCTTGATCAGATTTCGCTTATGTATTTTGAAGCTCTGCTGTTGGGTACCTCCTACCTTTGGAACAGTTATATCTTCCGCAAGAAATGACCCCTTTTGAAAAAAAAAAAGAAATGACCCCTTTTGAATCATGTGATGTCCTTCTCTCTGGTAATGTTCCTCATTCTAAGTCTATTTTGTCTAATATTAATGTAGCTACTCCAACTTTCTTTTGTTTAATGTTTGAATAGTATATATTTTACTTTTTTAATTATTTTTTTAGATTTTATTTTACTTTTAGTCTTTTTTTTTAAGTAGACAGCATATTGTTGGGACTTCCTTTTATTTCTAATTTATCATCCCAGTCTCTTGGTTTCTTTAGATCATTTATATTGAATCTAATTTCTGATATGTTTAGATTAAAATTACCATTTTGCTAATGGCATTCTATTTATTCTATCTAATCAGTTCTTTTTCTGCCCCCTTTTGTGTTGGTTTTTATGAATCCATTTTAACTTCATCATTTCCCTATTATTTACATCTTTTTAAAATATTTTAAATTGTTCTAGGATTAAAAACATTTAATCAAAGTCTAACTTCAAATAATATCACTACCTGATGTGTTGTGAAAGAGGTCTACACCAGTATATCCCCAATTCCTCACTCTCATCCCTTGAGTGATTTTTTTTGTCATAAATTCTACTTTTACTTATGCCATCAACAAAAAATATTGCTACCATCCATATTTCTTTTATTCAATTCCCAATGCTTTTCATTTCTTTGGTGGATCCATGTGTCGGTCTGGTATCACACTACTTCTGCCTGAAACATTAAACATTATTCACAGTGCAAGCCTACTTGGCAGTGAATTCCCTCGGTTTTGTTTTTATGAGAAAGTATATATTTCTCCTTCATTCTTCTTGCTGCTTTATTGAGGTATGATCGACAATAGTTATATATATTTAAGTTGTATGGTCAGTTTTTTGAAGTTATACAAGTTAATGATGACTTAATATATGTATACATTGTGAGGAAATGAGTACCACCTCAAGGTGATTAACACATTTATCGCCTTTCAAAAATTACAATTTTTGTGTGGTGAGAACACTTAGGATCTATTCTCTTGGCATATTTCAAGTATGCAATACAATACCATTAATTATAGTCACCATGCTACATATTAAAGCCCCAGAACTTATTCATCTTACCAACATCTCCCCATTCCACCACCACCCCCATCCTTGGCCACCAGCCCCTGGCAGTCACCATTCTACTGTCTGGTTTGATGAATTCAACTTTTTTAGATTCCACATGTAAGTGAAATCACACAATATTTCTCTTTCTGTGTTTGGCTTATTTCACTTAGCATAATGTCCTCCAGTTTCATTCATGTTGTCACAGATAGAATTCCCTTCTTTTTTATCGCTGAACGGTATTCCATAGTTTGGGCTATTTGGGTCTTTTGCGGTTCCATACAAAGTTTAAGGTTGTTTTATCTACTTCTGTGAAAAACACCATTGGAATTTTGATAGGGATTGCATTAGATCTATAGATGACTTTTGGTAGTATGGACATTGTAATAATATTAATTCTCCTAATCCATGAACAGGATATCTTTCCATTTATTTGTGTCTTCAAGTTCTTTCATCAATGTCCTACAGTTTTCAGTGTACAGATCTTTCACCTCCTTGATTCAATTTATTCCTAAGTGCTTTTACTTTCTGATGCTTGGCAGCAGGAGTGTTCCCAACCTGTGACTGAATTAAAGGGCCATATCAGGATCTACAGTTGGACCAAGCTCAGAGGGCCTGCCTCAAGGACACAGACAGATGTGTCTACCACCTGGTCCCATGGCATACACAACTAGTGGCTAAAAGGGACCAGAATTGGGTCACAGGCCACTTTAAGGTCTGAGGTTCGTAGGACTGCTACCTGTGGCACAGGTGAGTGTGACTCCTACTGGGTCCTGGTGGATAGATGGTGTTGGTGGGGAGACCAAGACCAAATATGGTTTAGCCAAGTCCACGAGGAGACTGGGGCTGTTTCTGAACCTGTACCCAGACACTAGATCAGTGAGTCTGCCACCTGGTCATGGGTCTGCCTACTCAAAATGGCCCTCATTGATCATGGGTTACACTGGGATTTTCACAATCTCTTAACTAGATCCCAAAGCTCCCACAAAGGCACTTTTGTCCATGGATGGCTGCCAAATTATTGTTACTGAGGGGGGATATGAGGCCAGCATTACCAAAGCCAAAAAACACAGTACAAGGAGCACCTGGGTGGCTCAGTCAGATGAGTGCCCAACTCTTGGTTTTGGCTCAGGCATGATCTCAGGGTCTTGAGATAGAGCTATGTGTTGAGCTCTGCGTTCAGTGTGGAGTATATTTGTCCTTCTCTTTTCCCCTCTGTCCCTCCCTCTCCTCTCTTCCTCACCCTCTAAAATAAGTAAAATCTTAAAGAAAAAAAGACACTATACGAAAAGAAAACTACTGCCAATATCCCTGATGAATATACTTGCAAACATTTTCAACAAAATATTAGGAACCAAATTCAACAACACATTATAAGGATCATATGTCATGATCAAGTGGGATTCACCCCTGGGGTACAAGAAAAGTTTAACATAAGTAAATCAATATATGTGAGACACTATATTTAAAAAATGAGGGATAAAAACCAAATGTTAATCTCAATAGATGTAGAAAAACATTTGGCAAAATACAACATCCTTTCATGATTTAAAAAAAAAAAACTCATAAAATGTGAGTGGAAAAGAAGCATACCTTAACATAATAAAAGCCATATATGACAANTAAAAGCCATGTATGACAAGCCCACAGCAAACATCATATCAATGGTAACAGGTCAAAAGCTTTTCTGCTAAAGTCAGAAACAAGGTCAGGGTGTCCATGCTTACCATTTCTATTCAACATAGTACTGGAAGTCCTAGCCAGAGCAATCAGTCAAAAAAATAAATAAAAGGGATCAAATCAGAAAAAAAAAAAAGGTAAATTGCTTTTGCAGATGACATATTCAATAAATGTCAATAAGTGGTGCTGGGAAAATTGGGCAGCTACATGCAAAAGAATGAAACTTGACCACTCTCTCACACCATACACAAAGATAAACTCCAAATGGATGAAAGACCTCGATGTAAGACAGGAATCCATCAAAATCCTATAGAAGAACATAGGCAGCAACATCTATGACATCGGCCAAAGCAAACTTTTTCATGACACATCTCCAAAGGCAAGAAAAACAAAAGATAAAATGAACTCGTGGAACTTCATCAAGATAAAAAGCTTCTGCACAGCCAAGAAAACACTCAGAAAAACTAAGAGGCAGCTCACAGAATGGGAGAATATATTTGCAAATGATGCTACAGATAAAAGACTGGTATCCAAGATCTACAAAGAACTTCTCAAACTAAATATGCGAGAAACAAATAAATCATAAAATGGGCAGAAGATATGAACAGACACTTTTCCAATGATTATATACAAATGCCCAATGGACACATGAAAAAATGTTCAAAATCATTAGCCATCAGGGAAATTCAAATCAAAACCACATTGAGATACCACCTTACGCCAGTTAGAATGGCAAAAATGGACAAGGCAAGAAACAACAATTGTTGGAGAGGATGTAGAGAAAGGCGATCCCTCCTACATTGCTGGTGGGAATGCAAGTTGGTACAGCCACTCTGGAAAACAGTGTGGAGGTCCCTTAAAAAGTTAAAAATTGAGCTACCCTATGATCCAGCCATTGCACTACTGGGTATTTACCCCAAAGATACAGACGTAGTGAAGAGAAGGGCCATATGCACCCCAATGTTCATAGCAGCATTGTCCACAATAGCTAAATTGTGGAAGGAGCCGAGATGCCCTTCAACAGATGACTGGATTAAGAAGCTGTGGTCCATATATACAATGGAATATTACTCAGCTATCAGAAAGAACGAGTTCTCAACAGTAGCTGCAACATGGATGACACTGGAGGAGATAATGCTAAGTGAAATAAGTCAAGCAGAGAAAGACAATTATCATATGATTTCTCTCATCTATGGAACATAAGAACTAGGAAGATCAGTAGGGAAAGAAAGGGATAAAGAAAGCGGGGTAATCAGAAGGGGGAGTGAAGCATGGGAGACTACGGACTCTGAGAAACAAACTGAAGGCTTCAGAGGGGAGGGGGTGGGGGAATGGGATAGACTGGTGATGGGTAGTAAGGAGGGCCCGTATTGCATGGTGCACTGGGTATTATATGCAACTAATGAATCATCGAACTTTACATCAGAAACCAGGAATGTACTGTATGGTGACTAACATAATATAATAAAAAAAACATTAAAATAAAAAAAAAATTTGAAGAAGATAAATAACCATAAAAAAAAAAAGAACTCTACACTCATACTCTCTTATAAATAATATGGTTGTTATACCAAATCCATTAGGATATTTAACCACTCGACAAAGCAAGTAACTTAAGCAAGGCAGTAGTAAGCTAGCAACAAGCATCCATTTGTGCCATCCCTCATCTCTGTACCTTCCTATCTACTAAATTCATTGGCTTGGAGGTAAAGTCAGAGCCCATGGGAGAAGACACAAACATCTGAGTCTTTATTCCACCTTATGGAAAAGTTAGGAAGCCACCTTAATTTGGCCAACAATAGATTCAACTGTCTAAAATTCGAAGTGTTTATTATTGCTGCTCATCTGATTTCCAGCTGACTCCTACATTCTGCATGTTCTATATTTCATCTACTTAATTTCATTTTTCTTGGTCCTGCTTTTTAGTTAGAAAACCATTTGGCTTCTCCTCCCCTGCTATGCCCCTCACTATTTTGCAGTTTAGAAATAGATTTCAAGATGAAACCTCTTCTTTTCCCATGGACTGATAGATCTATAAAAATCTTTTTTATTCTCTAAAAAAAGGGGCAAGGAATTTCTAAATTCTTTCACCAACTCACATACCACTTTTCTCAAGATTAGTGCAGAGATGACTTAGGTATTGTCAGCATCTATCTTGTTCAAACGTCTCAGTTTTTAACAGAAATCCCTCATAATGGTTGCTAAGAAATTGTGTCCATTTTTCATTCAAAAAATTTTTAATTCAATATTGTTCAACACTTTTGATTCTTTTTGCATATTTCAGTGGATTTTAGGAAGAGAGTTAAGTGAATATGTATTGCATCTCTCAGCTTTAATTCACAGACTTTATTCTAATTTTTTGTTTTGTTTTGTTTTGTTTTAGGTAACATATGCCAATATTCAAACAAATGGAGAAATAAAATCACTCCATGGAGTCTGAGTTTATTTTCCTGGGAGTCACAGAGTTTCATGAGTTACAGATTTGCTTTTTCTTATTTTTTTTCAATTATCTACATAGCCACTGTGTTAGGTAAACTCATTATTACCTTTGGAGTAAAACTGGACCCTCACTTACACTCTCCCATGTATTTCTTACTGGTCAACCTCTCCTTTATTGATATGACCCTGGCCTCCTTTGCTACTCCTAAAATAATCTGTGACCTAATTAGTGAATATAAGGCTATCTCCTATGAAGGCTGCATCGTCCAGATGTTCTTTCTTCACCTTTTAGGTGGAAGTGAGATGATGTTGCTTGTAGCCATGGCAAGTGATAGATTCAGTGCCATATACAAACCCCTCCATTACAATACTATCATGAGCCATCGTGCTTGCACTGGACTTGCAGTAAAAGAAGACAACAATGGATAACTGGGTCTCATGACTCATTGGTAGGAAAATGATGACTATATTAACTAAGAATATTTTCCTCCTGAATTGTGCACTATGGTAAAATTGTGTATTTATGATATTTATTAAGAATTTTCAAATTCACTTTTTTCCTTTATTTTTCCTCACCAAGGAGATGTTGGTGATTAACTTTACCACTTAGTCTCTAAGTTACAGAATATTCCTGTGGAATTATAACTAAACTAGAGGAAATCCCAACACTAACCTGAGATGAATATAGTAATCTATCAGAATGTTTAGCTTTCCTTTTGGAGAAAAAAGGGACAATATCTTAATTTGTAGGCAGGACAGATGAGTCTTTATGCTGAAGCAACTGTCATTGATTGGAAATTTAAATAAAGGTGGAGTGATGTGCATGGATGCTGAGCAACCAAATGGGAAGATGATTCTGAATATTTCTCTTTTGACTCTCAGCCCCATATTAGCTCTCCTATAGTCCTCTCTCTATAGGAGATAGCTACAGTTCTGAAAATTACATTTCCTGAACTCCCTTGCAGTCATGCCTATCAGGTTCTATCAGTGGAAGGCACTAACATGATACTGGATGGCAGGAAGAGAGGAAAGCCTTTGTATTCCTCTGCTTTGGGATCAGGCAGCAGCAGTATTGGGCAACTGTAGACTCCAGAATCATTTTGGGGGGCTCAGCAGCATCAGCAATGTTGAAGGGTTCAAGGCTCCTAAAGCTTCATCAAGTGCATGGGCTCTTATCTTCTTATTCAGTAATAGGATAGAGGTTCCAACATCAGAAATGGTGACACTGTCCCAGCAGCATTTATGGGTTCTGGGTAATGCCTCTTCCTCTTGCTCATCTGGCCTTCAAGGTGGTAGTCTGTTTATACTTACCCTCAGTAATATCATTTTCTCCTTTCTGCTCATTTCTGAGCTGCAAATTTTTATTTTCAACTTCCTACTGAACCATTCCCTAGGTATCTTGAAGACATCTCAAGTCCAATGTGTAAAAACTAAATTAGTTACCTACCTTCCCAAACCTGTTATTCTTCCTGAACTCCCTATTTGAATTTATAATATCTTGATGAAATTAATGGTCCAATCTTGAAGTCAAAATTTACATCCTATGACATATATATTGGTGTATTTAATGGTGTCACACGTTCTCCTAATGCTTTGTAATTTTTCCTCATTTTCGATTGTATTATTTGTTCTTGAGATTGCATCACTGCTATAGATATATCTTCAAATTCACTGGTTCTTTCTTCTGACGGCTCACATTGACTGGTGAGTTCCTCCGGTGACTTCTACATTTGAGTTATTGTACTTTGCAACAACAGAATCTCCATTTTTAAAAAATAATTTCTATCTTTTTTGATACCCTCTACTCTCTAGGCATGCTTTCCTTTAGTTCTCAGAAAATAATTATAATAGCTACTTCAAAGTTTTCATCTGCTAAATGCAACATCTGAGTCTCCACAAAAGCAATTTCTATTGACCTTTTATTTAATTTATGGGGCATAACTGTGTTTCTTCCAATGTCGCATTAGTTTTGATTAAAACTGGACACTTTTTATAATGTATTGTAGTGACTCTGGTAACTGATCTCTCTTCTCTCCAATGTTGATGCTCTTGTAATTATTTGATAAGTTGGTTGTTAGTTGTTTGGTTGTAGTTATTTCATTTGTCTAGTTCCTTGGCAGAATGAACTCAGAAGTTTATTGCCCCTGCAGTGTGTTGCCTCTGATGTCCCTGCTGAGGAATTTTTTTTCCTTGTTTCTAATCTTGCCATTTGGCTACCATCAGGACATCATAAGCCACTTATCAGTCAGTGGTTTTGCTTAAGTCTCCTAGGCCAGGTAGAATTTTATTCTTTACTAGGAGATATGTGTGTGGCTTAGAAGCTGCTATCACAGTGCAAAGATTTTCATTTGTGTCTCACCTTCAGCCAGGGACTAATACCTGGATGCTAACTCTGCTCTGTTTCCAGGGAGGTACACAGGCTTGGGTGCTGATATTCTTTTCTAGTCTAACATGAATTTGTGTAACTTTTTAAAACTTGGATCCCTAGGGGTGGCCTTTGGGTTGGTGTTGCTTATTTTTCAGACAGTATTTGGTTAGAGATTGTGCTTTTGTCTTGTGTCATCCTTTGTACAACCTCTGCTACCAAATTTTCACAATTCTACCTGACAAGTTAATCTGAACCTCTTCTTCATTACCCTCCATGGCCTTAGGTCAGAATTCCATCATTTCTTTTTCTTTCTTTTTTTTTAAATAATTTATTTATTTATTTTTTAAAAGATTTGTATTTATTCATTTGAGAGAGAGATACAGAGACAAAGATAGCAACAGAGAGCAAGAGCTGGGAGAGAGGGAAGAAGCAGGCTCCCTGTTGAGCAGGGAGCCAGACAAGGGGCTCAATCCCAGGACCCTAGGATCATGACCCAAGCAGAAGACAGATGCTTAACTGACTGAGCCACCCAAGGTGCCCCAGACCTTCATCATTTCTTACCTAGGTTATTAAAATAATACAGGAGTTACTTCACAGTGTTACTACCATCACCCTGTAGAACCTCAATACTTTTCAGTCTCTGTTTTACCATTTCAAGCACTCCTAAGTAATTACAGAATATATTTCAAACTACTTTGAATCATATTTAAGACCCTTCAAAGCTATCATTCTAACCTTTCTGTCCTCATCAAAAATCCTCCCTTCTTCACCATCCAAGCTATACCATAATTCAAACATACTAGCTATTTTCTGTTCACTCAATATGTCAGAATACTCTACGCTTCCATACCTCCCTATATATAATTATCTCTGCCTAAAATTTTCCTCTTGCTCCTCTGTGCAGGCAATCAATGCCTATCATTAAAGACAAAGTTGTCTCTTTGGGGAAAGGTAGCCTCTTTTAGGAGAAATTTGCAAACTCCATAAAACAAAATCTGCTTTACTGCATACCTGTATCATCACACTTAGCAGTGGGTTATTTGGAGTCAGTACTGAAGAGTAAGATTCTGAGATCCTTGAGGACAGGTTCCTGACATACAGTATGGGCCCAAGAATGTTTGAGACTAGCTGAGTTCAATACCTATTTCAAGGCTTCATTTTACTCACTTGAGAGCTAGTAGTAAATACATAGTTTCCTTATATCTTAGAGCAATATCTGTACTGTAAGTACTTATGCTGCTATTAAACAAATTAAAAGACAGAACACCAAAATTTTGTCCCCAGAATATTCTTTAGAGGAAACCAAAGAACCATACATTCAACATGAGAGAGTTGAAGGATATTAGAGAACAGAAAGAAAATTTGCTCAATAAATTCGTCAAAAGTAAGAAATTAAATGAAGGGTGAATGCTAAATACAATCCCTACCACCAAGGAATACACAGTGACGTAACAGAAATTGAAAATATTAAACATTTGAGGACAAGAAAGGAATACTTGAGGAATTACATAATTTAACTGTGGTTAGCAATGTAGGGTGAATATTGAATCAAGAAGTAAAGAACTATGACTGTGGAAAGTATGGGCCTGTATTAATTGGGTCAGATCCATTGTTGAACCAAAAGAGAAGACTGAAATAAATAGTCATTAAAAGTTATTTAAATCCATTGTCCCAAAGGAGGGTGAACACATTTTAAGCTGTCTGTAGCCAATTGATCAAGTGTAGGTTAAAAATGAGAACATCTATTTATGTGTCTTTTAATTTCAAAAAATAAGTAAGCTTGGGGCGCCTGGGTAGCGCAGTCGTTAAAGCGACTGCCTTCAGCTCAGGGCGTGATCCTGGCGTTCCGGAATCGAGTCCCACATCAGGCTCCTCGGCTAGGAGCCTGCTTCTTCCTTTCCCTCCCCCCTGCTGTGTTCCCTCTCTCCCTGGCTGTCTCTCTGTCACATAAGTAAAATAAAATCTTAAAAAAAATGAGTAAGCTTTACTAATGTTTAACAGATTATTTTTGGCACTCTGAATTAATCTATGTAATACCTGGTCACTTTACACATGATACTTAAAATATGTTAAACAAAAGACAGAGGGATTTAGAGCAGTTCTCTTTGCAGTTATTTGCTTTGAATACATTGCTATGTATTATAGCTTAGGCGTGCCAAAACTGGAAGACGGGAATACGGAAAGATTATTTTATCTTCTTTTAACTTAATTCATTCCCCAGAACTTTGTAAGGAGCTTAAAAAGATCTGTGTCAATGAACTTTGCATTGAAGGTAATTCTAATTTATTAAAATTCACATAAACATTTACAAAATGGTAGAGCTGACAATTCTACCCATAATATGAACTCTTTGTCAGCTAAATCAGAAAGTAAAAGAGCAAACAGCAATCAGAACTGACAAAAAACTGGCTAAAACATTCCAAATTATTAAGAAATATTATTTTACAATATGGATTTAATTCCATTATTATTAACAATGAACCTGACAATCTATACTGTACCTTGATATATTAGCTAGTGATCACAATAAGCAAAAAATTTTAAAAGTAAAAATAAAAACATAAAATAGAGGTACATGGGTGGCTCAGTAGGTTGTGTGTCCAACTCTTGATTTCAGCTCAGGTCATGATCTCAGGGTCATGAGATTATGACCTGGGTCAGGAGCCAGGCTCACCAGGGAGTCAGCTTGAGATTCTCTCCTTTTCCCTCAGCTCCTCCCCTGACTCACACTTTCTCTCTCTCTCTCAAATAAATAAACATTTAGAAAAATAAAAAAATGTTTGCAGTATTAATACTCACCAGCTAATAAATTGTTTAAATTTTTCACTAAATGTAATAAAGTGTTCTTGAATGTTTCTTACTAATACCAGAAGGACAAAAGCCAAAAGCCACACTCTACTCAGAATATATTTCTTTTTTTTGCCACTGTAAAATGGCTTAAATAAGCATATGGCAATAAATAAAATGCATCTCTTATCAGCAAACAATATCAAAAAGTACACAGAAAACTATTTCTAATGATTTGCAAATTTAATGAATTGCAGTAGAATCATGTCTGTCTTACGGCAAGGAGACTTGCATTATACAAAGTATCTATGATTTTAACATCTGTACCTAATATTCTCTCACCAACTGTAATGATATAATAAATGCAATGTCTATGACAAAAACTACATTAATCCGTGGGTTAAGTGGTGAACTTGACTGGAATTAAATAAGAACTTCCATAGAAGTGACAGCGATATCAGCCAATTTCAAACTTATTCACAACATCTTTTGTTGGCAAGTTATTGAAACAAACTTTGAAGCCTGTGGTGCAAAGTACACCAAGATCATCAATTATTATTAATTTTATAAAAGCAATACCTATAGAACAAGAATTTATTGTAGCATTTTACAGTAAAAAGGACAATTATTATGAAACTATTTTGGGCCATATAGGTATTCTTTGAAAAATCTCATAAATAAAAAAAAATAATTATTACATTTTGTTGAGCATAAAACAGTTGCTTCATCAATGTGTCATTTCAAATTTTAAATTACTTAGCATAATTTATTTTAACTTTGTCTTTTAAAATTCCTACTTCCTGAATATATTAATGTTGTAACATAATATATGTTGTCACTAATAAATTTATAACATACAGAGATCTATTTTTATGTTGAGGGTATTATGGTCAGCAAAGTCTGCAGATTATTCATCTAAAAAATTATCCAAAGTTGTTAGAAAGAAGGTAAGAGGATAGCTTAGAGTGATATGAGGGAAAGCAAGTGTCCATTAATTCAAAGATGTCTACAATTCCTATAGCACAACCAATCAACCAACACTGTCATGCCCATTGTAATCAAGCCAAGGCTCAGAGAGAACCACAGCATGTTGCAGGGCCAGAAATTAAGTGCAAACATCTCTCCTGGTCCTGCTAGGGCAGCAGCCTCTGTGCTCTAACAACTCCCAGTGAAATTTGGATTCCCAGAGCTCCAAAACGTCTGCCTTCAAGTGATTCACATCTTTATAAAAGAAGCAGACGATACTATATACATTCATATACAGAGCATCGCAGAGAGTGAAAAGCAGATTTATAAATTTGATTAACCCTTGAACATACTGTTCTTCATACTTTGCCTTTAGAACAGGTAAGTGGAAACATCATAGAGAGCTAATTTGTTAGAGGTTTAATATACTGAAGATGGTATTTTAATTAATTTTCTGTTGGCTAGAAGGAAAAGGCTGTGGATTTTGAGACATCAAATCCTCTCTCACGGGTGCCTGGGTGGCTCAGTCAGGGAAGTGTCTGCTTCAGCTCAAGTCATGATCCCACGTACTGGGAAGTAGCCTCACATTAGGCTCCCTGCTCAAAAGGGAGTCTGCTTCTCTCTCTCCCCACTTTGTCATCCCCCCATGCTTGCTCTCTCTCTCTCAAATAAATAAACAAAATCTTTAAAAAAAATCCTCTCTCACTGGGCGATCATATTACAATTTCACAATGACATAGGGAAAAAATTTTTATACAAATTTAAAGGATATATGCTCTCGACATGACATTGATGAGTAAAACATGACAGCAGATGGTCAGTGATTAAAAATGATGACTAAAATTAAAAAAAGCAAACTGTGAGTATCTAGGTAACTCATAATAGCTTTGAAAACAATGTAATAGCTAGAAACTCAACTTTTTTTAAAAACACAATGGCAATATTTTTCTTTTAGTCATTTCAGGTGCTGATAGGACATGCAAATAAGCACATCATAATGAAAGCTGGAGAAGGATCAGGTGAGGGAGAATTAATGACCATAGCTAAATAGGTAGAAACTCTCTGCCTAAAACTGATCATTACAGCATAAATACAAATGAGATCTTAGGAATAAAGAGGGAGAAGCCCTTACAAGACGTTCATATGCAGGCAAAGGAAGGAAACTGAATAATTCAGGAAACTCATATGAGTATTCTAAATAATAGAAAGAGTATCAAGAAAACCTTTTAACAAAAAGAAAGTAGTTAGTTGCCAAATGCATAAGGGTGTCAAAACATAATTCAAACAGGAGACATTAAGAAATTTAAGAACCTAGTTGTATTGAATATGCAGTATGTCATTTTGTCTCATAGTGAAATATCTTTGAGTACAAGTAGCTGGATAGTATACAAAATACTAAACTAATATATTAAAGATACTTTAAACTTAAGAATAAAAGCAAAAAATCTATAGCAGTTTCTGTTTTACTGAACATAACTCATATACTATGAAATATACCTGATTTCAATACATAGTACAGTGATTATTATTGTATTCACAAAGTTATGCAACCATCACCACAATTTCATTTTAAATCATTTTATCACCACAGAAAGAAAAGACTGCCCATTTACACTCACTCCCTAGCTCAAAGTGATCACTAATGTACTTTCTATCTCTATAGATTTGTTTAGCAGACATTTCATATAAATAAAATCATACATGTGGCCTTTTGTGTCAGGCTTCTTTTACTTAGCCTAATGTTTTTGAGTATGCATACTTTAAATAAGTATGCATAAATTTTGAAAAACATAAAATCAGTGATGATTGAAATTTTTTATTTTCTCTTCAAGTGCCTACAATGAAAGGAGGAAATATTTACTTGAATCAGTTATTTTTATATTAAGTAGCGTATATTGTACACATGTGAGCAAGAGCAGAAATGCTCATATGCAACTACTTAGTAAAACAAGTTTTGGTTTGTGCCTTTCCTAGTGGGGATTTATAAGGAAAATTCTAGGCTTGTAATCTTGGATTTACAAGAATGATTCAGAATACAGTGCATGCCATTTGGTGCTCATTCTGTGCCTGGCGAGAATCTTACACATACACCGCCTCACCTAATACCACATCTCTTTAGGGTAGTCCTGCATCTAGGACCTGGGAAATTTACTTCTTCATGTGGATCTAGATTGTTCATTTACTAATGAAGATGTGGGAAACATATGATTACAAAGTTCCCTCCTAGTCAAATATATAATTTTATAAAAGCAATACCTATAGAACAAGAATTTATTGTAGCATTTTACAGTAAAAAGGACAATTATTATGAAACTATTTTGGGCCATATAGCATATCTCCTAAGGAATTCACCTTCCCCTTGTGATTAAGCTTGCTTGTATGGACACATACACCCTGGAATTCTTTGTCATTGCTGACAGTGGGCTGCTCTCGTTCATCTGTTTCATCCTCCTGCTTGTCTCCTACACTGTCGTCCTGATCACTGTACAACAAAGACCATCCAGAGGGCTCTCCAAGGCTCTGTCCACACTGTCTGCACACATCATTGTGGTCACTCTGTTTTTTGGACCTTGTATCTTTATCTATACCTGGCCATTCAATAGTTTCACAGGCAATAAAGTCCTTGCTGTGTTTTACAATGTTATCACACCCTTACTGAATCCTATTATCTACACCCTGAGAAATCAGAAAATGCAAGGGGCCATGAGCAAATTATGGTTCCAACATATTATCTCTACACAGAACTTCTAGATCTGAGCATTATATAATTAACATAACTTTCAAATACTGTGGTAACGAAGTTAAATAGATTATATATAATGTACACTTTCACTCTTATGTTAGAGTGACCACGGCAGAACCATTGTGCAGAAAACCATAAAATATTTTAATTCATGTTTACTACTGCTAAAGCACATAATGAGAATGAGTGACCTACAGAAAACAGACATTTGAAATCACTAAGCAGTTTTCCACAGATATTCAGTATATTTACTGGTGAAGAAAACAATTTTTAAAAATATGGTGAATACTAACAGAGATGATTTTAATAGATGCGGATTGGTAATGACATTCATAGATTCATACTATCTTTAAATGAAGTACCAGTATAAATGATGAGTGAAATAATGTGAACAACAATGGGAAAGATATGATTCTAATCTCTTGATCCAATGAGACAAATAATTATATTTGACAGCAGAGTGAATATAAAATGCCAGAGAGAATGTAGGATACCAGAGGGAGGGACCAATGCAAAGACAGTTTCAGTAGAAGTACAAAAAGCAGCCTTGAAACCAAATGCTCCAAGAAATATCATAAGGCTGCACAGTTGCATTTCAAATCTCAATAAATAAAAGTAGAAGGATATTTCTTGATTTTAGGTACCATACCATGTAACTTATTCTTTCCAAGTGCTTTACATAAAATTACACTTAAATTTGCCTCTGGTAAGCTTATAATCCTTATTCTAATTATCAGCTAAATCTGATTTGGTTCTGAGTGTTGAGGAGGGGGCAATGCATGCCAAATTGGGAATCCCACACTCATTGATGGTAATCTTAAGTATTCTCTCCCAATTCAAGACACCAACATTTCTTGTCTCCTCTAGGCAATAGCTTTCTAATAGATTCTAAACTACTGTATATGTTCTTTCATCCATTGAATGCATTCTCCACAAGCATCCAGAGTGATGTGATTAAAATGCAATTCTCAGTGTTTCTTCCCTGCCTAAAACTGTTTTCTGGCATTGAGACGAAGGTTCATATCCTTAACTGGCCTTCAAAAGCCAACCTGTTTCTGGAATTCTGCTCTAATCTACTCTTTCATAATGTCAGATTTATATTTACTTACTTTTTTTTTAAAGACTACTGAGTTTTTTTTATCGTATATTTGCCTTTCATTTATTTTTTTTTATTATGTTCAGTTAGCCAACATAGTACATCATTAGTTTTTTTATGTAGAGTTCAATGATTCATTAGTTGCATCTAACACCCAGTGCTCATCACAACACGTGCCCTCCTTAATACCCATCACCTAGATACCCCATCCCCCCACCTCCAGCCCCTTCTGAAACCCTCAGTTTGTTTCCCGGAGTCCAGTGTCTCTCATGGTTTGTCTCCCTCTCTGATTTCTTCCCCTTCAGTTTATACTGACTTTCTTTCAAATTCTCCAGAGTACCAGGCATCTTAATCGAGGACTATTTCCAGGCTGTTTCCTTCACCTAGAATGATCTTCCATTACTTTTTCACCCAGCTAACTTCCTCTTACAGTACAGAACCCACATTCAATATTATATTTTAGAACCCCTTTCCTATATGTCCTTGGCCAGTGTAGATTTTTTTTATTTTACTCATTTATAGATGCTGCAATTTCCATTCTTTGCATAGATATGGCAATAATTATTTGCACACTTATAGGTTAATAACAGCTTTGTCTTTAGCTATAAATTCTATGTACCTCCAATATCTAGCATACCTATTGGTGCCCAGCAGTTCATACATATTTATTGAATGAAGAAAGAAAAGATGAAATAACTGTATTCTACCAGAATATTATATTATTCAATTTGACCTACAACTAAGTAATACAGGCACTTCTACTATGAGATATCTGTTAAAAAATCAGAGTACATAAGGGTTTATATTGCTCATATATTTTAGTAATTGAATCATATGGATGACAGTCTTGTTATTAAGGAAAAGGAATGTGGAAGAAATTAAAAATTTTAGGCAAATGGAAGAAAATAAAGCAAGTTCAGAATGTTTGCTATGAAAACTATATTCAACTGTATCTTTACACAGTAAATATAAAATGTCAGTCCTACAATAAAGCACATCCCATTTAAATAAATGATAACCATTTATAAGGTAAAATATGCATCCAGTGGGGGGTGGGATTACACTCCAACTGATAAAATATTACATAAGATTTTTGTGTCTGTCAGTATAGTACACTCAAAGTCCTAAACCACTCTGCTAACCAAGCACATAAAACTGCTAGAATCATCTAAAATAATCTTTAAAATCAATTACAGATTTTAAGAGAAAGTAAACAAATCACATCTGAGGCCCTGTATGAAGCTTCAGCTCCATTCCAGGAGGGTAAGCCAGCACTGGACCATTGCCCACTCTGAGAACACTGACAAAATACTATTGCCTAGAGATCCTATAAATTTTGGGAGAGTACTGTGGATTGGCCTTTGGGCCCTAACAGGGATAGAAATTGACTGGAGGGAAAGCCTTTCCCTTAAGATCAGGAACACGACAAGGACGCCCACTCTCAACATTATTATTCAACATAGTACTAGAAGTCCTTGCAACAGCAATCAGAAGACAAAAAAGGATCAAAGGTATCCAAATCGGCAAAGAAGAAGTCAAACTGTCTCTCTTTGCAGATGACATGATACTCTATATGGAAAACCCAAAGGAATCCACTCCCAAACTATTAGAAGTTATAGAACAATTCAGTAAGGTGGCAGGATACAAAATCAATGCCCAGAAATCAGTTGCATTTCTATACACGAATAACGAGACTGAAGAAAGAGAAATTAGGGAATCCATCCCATTTACAATAACACCAAAAACCATACGTTACCTTGGAATTAACTTAACCAGAGACGTAAAGGACCTATATCCTAGAAACTATAGATCACTTTTGAAAGATATTGAGGAAGACATAAAAAGATGGAAAAATATTCCATGCTCATGGATTGGAAGAATTAACATAGTTAAAATGTCCATACTACCCAGAGCAATCTACACTTTCAATGCTATCCCGATCAAAATACCGAGGACATTTTTCAAAGAACTGGAACAAATAGTCCTTAAATTTGTATGGAACCAGAAAAGGCCCCGAATCTCCAAGGAACTGTTGAAAAGGAAAAACAAAGCTGGGGGCATCACAATGCCGGATTTCGAGCTGTACTACAAAGCTGTGATCACAAAGACAGCATGGTACTGGCACAAAAACAGACACATCGACCAATGGAACAGAATAGAGAACCCAGAAATGGACCCTCGGCTCTTTGGGCAACTAATCTTTGATAAAGCAGGAAAAAACATCCGGTGGAAAAAAGACAGTCTCTTCAATAAATGGTGCTGGGAAAATTGGACAGCTACATGCAAAAGAATGAAACTTGACCACTCTCTCACACCATACACAAAAATAAACTCCAAATGGATGAAAGACCTCAATGTGAGACAGGAATCCATCAAAATTCTAGAGGAGAACATAGGCAACAACTTCTATGACATCGGCCAGAGCAACCTTTTTCACGACACATCTCCAAAGGCAAGAGAAATAAAAGATAAAATGAACTTATGGGACTTTATCAGGATAAAGAGCTTCTGCACAGCCAAGGAAACAGTCAAAAAAACTAAGAGACAGCCCACGGAATGGGAGAATATATTTGCAAAGGACACCACAGATAAAGGACTGGTATCCAAGATCTACAAAGAACTTCTCAAACTCAATACACGAGAAACAAATAAACAAATCATAAAATGGGCAGAAGATATGAACAGACACTTTTCCAATGAAGACATACAAATGGCTAACAGACACATGAAAAAATGTTCAAAATCATTAGCCATCAGGGAAATTCAAATCAAAACCACACTGAGATACCACCTTACGCCAGTTAGAATGGCAAAGATAGACAAGGCAAGAAACAACAATTGTTGGAGAGGATGTGGAGAAAGGGGATCCCTCCTACATTGTTGGTGGGAATGCAAGTTGGTACAGCCACTCTGGAAAACAGTGTGGAGGTCCCTTAAAAAGTTAAAAATTGAACTACCCTATGACCCAGCCATTGCACTACTGGGTGTTTACCCCAAAGATACAGACGTAGTAAAGAGAAGGGCCATATGCACCCCAATGTTCATAGCTGCATTGTCCACAATAGCCAAATCATGGAAGGAGCCGAGATGCCCTTCAACAGATGACTGGATTAAGAAGCTGTGGTCCATATATACAATGGAATATTACTCAGCTATCAGAAAGAACGAATTCTCAACATTTGCTGCAACATGGACGGCACTGGAGGAGATAATGCTAAGTGAAATAAGTCAAGCAGAGAAAGACAATTATCATATGATTTCTCTCATCTATGGAACATAAGAACTAGGATGATCGGTAGGGGAAGAAAGGGATAAAGAAAAGGGGGGTAATCAGAAGGGGGAATGAAACATGAGAGACTATGGACTATGAGAAACAAACTGAAGACTTCAGAGGGGAGGGGGTGGGGGAATGGGATAGACTGGTGATGGGTAGTAAGGAGGGCACGTATTGCATGGTGCACTGGGTGTTATACGCAACTAATGAAGCATCAAACTTTACATCGGAATCCGGGGATGTACTGTATGGTGATTAACATAATATAATAAAAAAATCATTAAAAAAAAAAAGAAATTGACTGGAGGCCGTGCTGTGTGCACATATTTTCTGGGGGAAAAAAGAGAGAGAAAGAAAGAGAGAGAGAATATTAGAAGAAAGCCTGGCTAGCAGAAGCAGACAGCAAGAAAAAGATGTTAACCAAACTTGTTTCTGGATGTACATGAAAATAAATGGGTCCTTCAGAAAAGTTGGGCTTATCATCATTTTCTTTGTATGTTTCCACACATCAGTGTGAGAATTTTCTTTTAACTTGCTACTTAAGGGTGTAGGCTCAGGCATTTGGGAAAATTAAACAAATACTGAAAAAAAATGTTCCTTGTAACTAGGCTACATTGAACTCTCACAGAAAGGTTTTACAAAAAAACTCACAATCAAAAATTACAAGACAAACAAATAAAAACATCCCAGCAAATATGACAGTCAGGAGAAAGTACAAACACAATGCATGAAATGGGGGAAAAAATGCTTATAAGTCATGAATCTGATAAGACACATCGGTCCAGAATTCATAAAGAAAACAATTCTAGAATAAAAAGACAACTCAGTTAAAAAAAATGGGCAAAGGATCTAAGTAAAAAAGTCTCCAAAGCAGATATATAAATGGGCAATAAACATGTGAAAAGATGCTCAACATCATTAGTCACTAGGGCTATACAAATGAAAATCATAGTAAGATACCACTTCATATCCACAAGGATGGCTATAACCAAAAAAGACAAGAACACAGACCAGTTGGAACCCTCATACATTGCTGGTGGAGTGTAAAATGGTGCAACCATTTTGGAGAAAATTCTAGCAGTTCCTCAAAATGTTAAACACACAGTTACCATGTAACCTAGAAATTTCACTCCAAATATATATGCAACAGATAGAAAACACATGCCCACACAAAAGACTGAACATGAATGGTTACAGAAGCTTTATTCACAAAATTAAAAAAAAAACGCAAAAAAACCCAGCATTCATCAATTAATGAATGGATAAACCAAAGGCAGTGTATCTATACAATGGAATATAATTTGGCAATAAAAAGGAATCAAGTACTGACAGATTCTATAACATGCATGAGTCTTGAAAAATTAGGCAGTGGACAAGAAAGGAGGCATGAAAGACCACATATTGCATGAGTCCATTTGTATAAAGTGTCCACAATAAGCAAATCTTTAGAGGAACAAAGTAGATTAATGGTTACCTAGCTATGGGGGGAAGGGAACAAGGATGTGGTCTTTTGTGACTGGCTTCTCTCCTTTAGCCTAATGTTTTCCAGATTCACCCACATGGCAGCATGCATGAATACTTAATGCTAGGAGCCACATCAGCAACATGGCAGAGTAGGAAATCCCCCCTTGCCCACGCAAATACACCAATTCATCCAGAATTCATGGAAAAATTCCTTTTGAGAAAAATTGAAAACTAATTGAAAGTCTCCTGCACCCTACGAGAATGCAAAACCAGGCTCACTGAGGCATTAAGGAGATTCAGGACACCCTTTCACCAGAGATCCTGTCCCTGTCACAATGTCATATGAACAGGATGAGATGCCCTAGCTCCCAGTTTCCCCAAGGGGAGGATAGGCGCTTCTTCACACGTCCAGTGTCCCAGCTTTTCAGAATGGGCTTCCTGACGACTAGATTCTGCCTTGTCAGTCTTGGAGTTCTGACATGTTTGGCACCTTCTGGATATCTGAGGGAGAACAGAGGCAATAGCTTGGGCTAGTAGATACCACTGCGCTTCCTCACTGCTCAGCACAGAGTAGGTACATTAAAAAATCCCAGCTCTCACCTTCTCCTTGGGGAGTATAAGAGTTGATCCATGCATCCAACTCCCTAACTTCTCTCGAGCTTCCCAAGTAACTAGCTTCTCTCTCACCAATACTGAAGCTCTGATGGTTCTTGGATAGTCTAAGCAGCTGGGAGAGAAAGGAGATACAGCTTGGTCTGACAGAAGCCAGAGCTTCCCCTACACCCTACCCCATGCTCAGCACAGAGTGAGAAAACAAAAACCATGCCAAGAAGCTACCTGATTCTTCCTGGGGATGGAAAAATTTGCAGGACCCTCCACCCCCCGCCAAGAACCCCTGGCCAGGCTCATAGGTGGTGATCTCTTCCTGTATAAGACCAATCTGTGAAGACTGGGAGAGGTGCCTGCATTGTCCAATGCAGAAACACCAACACAGAGAACTGAAGGAAATGGAGAACCAAGCCAAAAAAAAGAAACAAGATAAATCTACAGAAAATGACCCTAATAAAATGAACTTATATGATTTAACTGACAGAGAATTAAAACAAATGTAAAGATGCTCACTGAGGTCAATAGAATAATGTATGAAGGAGACTTCAATACTCCCTTTCAATAATAGTCCCCTGGCTTCTGCTGGTGGTACCTGAAAGCTCATTCTTGAACTTGCTTTGTGTCAGTATCTTTCCTCTTTTATCAGGCCCAGTGTGTCCTAAGGATCCTGCTGGGACTTTAGTTATCCCACTGGAGAGGAACTTAGGCCAGGCCTAAAGAGTCATGTACTGCCTGACAGGAGATAAGGCTCTGAAGCTCCCTCGAGCAGGAGGAGTTCTACCTCTTACTACAATCAAGGAGTTTGCAGAGCCAAAGTATTCAGGGGCATTTACCCAGAGGTACCCATCCCAGATTTTAGGGTCCTAGATTTTTCCTTCCAGTGCCTTGACCTTACCATACATAACACACATGCCTTCCCTGAGTGTTTGTATTTTGTTGGAGCTGTGTAACCCTGTGAGATCTTCAGTTATTCCTGTTTATGGTACTTCTACTACAGGAGATAAGGACGTCTTTGTAAACCATAAAAGAGTTCCTTAGGTCCCTATACTTAAACTATAACTGCTTGTTATGGTCTTCCATTTCTTATTCCAAGGCACCAATACAACTTAGCAATAAACAAATAACTCTACAATTCGTAGGAATTTTTCTCCCCATAAATTCCACATGACTGGATCAGTCACTGGCAATAGCATTGCTTTTCCACAAGATGTTTCCCCAGGTCACCACCACTGAAATCTTTAGGGTTTTTATCTGTTTGTTTTTGTTTTTAAGTAGGCTCCACTCCCAACATGGGGCTTGAACTCATGATCCTGAGATCAAGAGTTCAAGAGCTGCATGCTCCACTGACTGAGCCAGCCAGGCACTGCACGGCCACTGAAGTCTTAAGCAATCAGGCACTTATATCATGGCAGGACTTGTCTGTGTCCCATCTACCACTTGTAATGGAGTCCTCTTCCCACACCAGGTAGTGAGCAAACCAACCACAATCCCCATTTATCACCTGCTTTCTCAGATCACTCCCAGTACCACTTATTAGTTTACGTATATGAGAAGGAGACACCTAGACACGTTTAGAGTATATTCACGGTGGAATACAACTCAGTAATAAAATTTAAAAACATTTTTTAAACTAGTATAAGCAACAGTATAGATACATCTCTAAAACATTGTATTAGTTAGAAGACATTCAAAACAAAAGAGTACATATAGTGAGATTTTATTTAAATGAAGTTTAAAAATAGACAAAACTGATATTTACTGATAGAAATAAGAAGTTATTAGCTCTGATAGTGAATATTTACTGCAAAGGGGCCCAAAGGAAATTTTTGTAAGATAAATGCTTTGTAATTTGGTAATTGTAGTAGTTTCATTGATTCATGCATAGGAAAAAAATTTCATACAGCACATCCCTGGTTTTTGATGTGAAGTTCCATGATTCATTAGTTGCATATAACTGAATGGTGACTAGTATAATAAAAAATATTATTATAATAAAAAAATAAAGTGATTGAAATTTCAAAAAAAGGGAAAAATTCAATCTATACATTTAAGATAAGTTCATCTTAATATCTGTAAGATAGTTATCATATCATAAAGGTAATTAAAAGCAGGCTAGTAAAAAGAGAAACAAAAACAATAAAGTGGTTTTAAGTAGGATTTGGGATGGTATTCTTTCAACAGTGCTGCCAATAAAAGAAAATGTTTTGATACATTGTGGAAATAATATTTATTTTAGAGCAATATCTTGCTTTGTTTCTTTACCAGAAACCTCTGTTTTTCTCCCTTAAGGAGTCTCTAGGCAGCTGCTATGAGTTCTTACAGCCAATGCCTAATTACATGCTCTAGGGTAAAAATAGGCTTGGGGGAAAGGAATTCTTTCCTTTTTCTTCCAATAGGTTAGCTGGGCTTAACAGATATCTTGTTATTTGTTTGTTGGAGTTTTTTTTTTATTTTAAATTTGTCTTTTGAATTTTTGTGGCCTATTTGTGCCTAATTTTACATCATGTATTAAAATTAAACTAGCAGTACACTATAATTAACAGTATATTCCAATTTATATCTTCCTTCCAACAAAATAATCTGATTTACGAGTAAATTATTTATTACCTAAACTCTTTTTCCCTGGTACTAACACCTGAAGAGATGGCCGTATTTTACAAATAGAAACGTAGTTTAGAACGTTTGGCTTTTAGTCTACATTTTTTATTAAGTGTATATATCAAGTTCTCAGTTCAAACTGAGAAACACAGTCATTAAAGTTATAGGTCATTTCACATGGCTAGATAGAGCTTTAATCTTCTTACTTGACAAGGTAATGTGTCAAACTTTTGGGGAAAATAGATTGCTGTCATAGTTTCATTATAAATAAAGTTGAATGACTAATATGAAGAATCTCAGAGGTTCTATTCATTGAAAAATATTCTAACTTTTAATTGAGAAGTTAGTTTGCCTCTCAAGGTGCAATGTGGAATGCAAAGGGGTTCTTCCTTTTATATTGAATTATCTCCTCTGATGATCTGTTCCTTTCCTTAATAGTAATGTGGCTTTTGTTTCAATAACTTGAAGGCTGATTTTTAGTTATGATTTCTGAATTTTGAATTCACTCCTCTTTGCCTAGAAATGATAAAACAATTGACTTCTCCATAGGATCAAACATCCATCTAATTAAAAGGAAAGAAAGAAAGAAAGAAAAAAGAGAAAAAGAGTGAGAGAAAGAAGAAAAAATATAAATACATGAATAATACAATGATGGTATCTATTTTTGTCCTGTTACCTTAACATCAAATCTCTGTATTGAAGCAAGCTTGACTTCTATTTATTTTGTTACAATATATTTCATATAAGTAGGGTTAAAGTTACTAGAAAGACACCATTGCATGAAATGATTTTTGAAAGCAGTGCACTGGTATTACACAGGGATATTTTCTTAAAATTTTTCATTTGGACTAAACAAAAACAAACAGAACTATAAAGTAATGAAGTATTACTAAGTTCAGAATAACATGGATTCAGAAGCTAAAATAGAAGAAAGAGAAGGAAACTCCTGGAATGTTAGAAAGCAAAGAGCAAGTCTGAATCATGGGGACATGGCTGGACTAGAAACATTGGTAAGGCAGGATAGCCAGGGGAGAGAGGTATCAGAGAACAACCTCACACTATTCCTGTAATATTCCTGTAAAAGCCTCCACTGCAGCCACTAAACCTGCCAGTGAACACCAAACATGCCAACCAATTCACCTGCCTCCTCTGTCACCTCTTTAAATCTTTTTGGATTTCTTCTTCCCTCTCCTTTTCTTTTTTCCAGCTACTGATTTCTTCTGCCTTCATTATCAGCAATTTATGATTAAATTAAAAAAAAAAGATTTTAAGTCACAGGTTGTGATACATTACCAAGACCCCTATGACTTGCCTAAAATATTAAAATCTCATTTTCATCCAGTCATTCTTTCTTTGTTAACATGAATATAAAAGATTGTTTGCTATTACATCTCATAAAAATTGAGATAGTTTATTTCTCAAAACTGAGATACATTTTTTTAAATTTCAAACTTAAATAGCTCATTTTACTAAAGTTTAACACACGAAAAAAGATAAATAAGAAAATAAAACGATCCTAGAGAGGGGTTTTTCATTATTAGGATGTGGAGAGGTGTAGCCCATGCAGTTCCCACTGGGTAGCAATCTAGTGGGTCACTCATGCATTGCTCCAGAAAACCGATTACCCGCTAGTAAACAGATGGAAGTGGAACAAAACCTAAAATAATCCATTAGGCAAAAAACACACACTAATATTTCATATCTGGGAACACTGTCACCCAAACGAAAATAATTCAGACAAATAATTATAAATACAGTGGAATAACGCAGTTACATATTCTTTCTAAGGAATATTTTAGAAGAAATCAAGAATAGACTATATTTAACTGCAATAGGTTAGAAAAAATGGCTACATTTCTTTGAAGCTATTTCCATAAAGGTAGAGTCCACTTCCCCTACCTTGTATTCGGTCTGGTTTTATGTTTTCATTGGAAGAATGGAATGCAACAGAAATATTTTGTACTATAAATTTCACTCTTTTCTATATGAATGCTTCTTTGCAATGGGGTATATTTCAAAAGGTGCATTCTATTTCCCCCTATCTTGAAGTTTGGTTGCCTTTGGGACTGCTTTGATTAATAGAATGTGGTGGAACCACCATTCTGGAATTTCTAAGTTTAAGGTCACTGAAACTACTTCTTCGTGTCCTCAGACATCCAAGAACACCAAGCTGTACAGAAGCCCATGGCAGCCTTCATTAAAATGAGAGGTCATATGAAAACAGAGGTCCTGAAATTTGAAAGAGTACATGGAGTAAGAAACCCAGTCACACACCAGTTACTGTGTGAGATATGGCTGAAGTCATCTTAGATCATCTGTGCCCAGCTGACCAACCCTGTCAATGCCACATAGAGAAGACTTGGCTATCATTGCTGAAACACTGCCTGAATTCCAGAATCATGAATAAACAACAAGTTATCATTGTCTTAAACTATTAGGTTATGAGTTAATCTTTATACAGTTATAAGTAATAAATGGAGATAGGTACCTGTGTTGGGATACTGCAAACAAAAACATGTGACAGCAGCTTCAGGACCAGCAAAGGCAGAGTTTAGAATGTCAGCAAGGAGATATTTAGAGGGGCCAGAATAGCAAGTAAGGAACTTGACATTGGAGGATAGAAAAGAGAAGCACCTCGCATATGATAGTGACATCTTTGGTGAAGTGTCTTCAGTTAAATAAATATGGAATATGGAAAATGTATAAATTTCCTTAAAGATATGGCTCAAGATTATTGTAGACAGAATGTCGACAGCACCATATGATTATTTTAATCCTGTGTGTAATAAAGTACAGGAAGACAGAGAGATCCTAAGAAGAAATACTTTTATCTGTTTTCAAAAGATCTTAGAGAAACTATGGATGGCCCAGGACAGTCCCTCCAATTGGCAAAAACAAACAGAAAGAAGTTTCATGAAAGAAATAACTTCAGAATAAAGAATAAATCAACGATGTGCCTCTGAGCCCCTTTGATAAGTCTTCAGGAACACTAGAGACAATGCCTAGTAGAATCTTGGTTGGAAAATACGATCTCCAAGAATCTTACAGGTTTTGCCCACCGCAGCTAAGAATACTTAGCTGCCAGAAAGCATTTGAATTGTGTCCCTTTTCTATTTTTCTTTCATATTCATTAGAATATTTGAGATATACTTCTAGACAATTGCAAACAATATTATCTCTATCCCTTTACCTCTTTTCTCCACTTTTCATCATCTCCTACTACACCTCTGCCTGAACCGGACATATTTGAATGGAAGTATATTTGACTGTATATTGTATTTCTTTTGTAAAATTTAAATTTGTTAGCTTAATTTGAATATGACTCAAACTGATCCCATGTTCCCTTTTAATGTATAACAAACTAAATTAAATGGATTTTTGTACGATTAAGTTTTTTTTTCATTATGTAATATTCTTTGGTTGAAAAAGAGAAGACCTTCATTTTGCTATGGCAGAACACAGGAATTACAGATTGAAAAAAGTGAGTAAGTATAAATACCAAGGTCAGATAGAGTAATTCTTCTTTGAGAGGGCACTTCCTTAAAAGAAGTAGTCTCTAAGACACCCTAAAGTTCTCTTATTTAAAGTTCTCTTATTTGTTCCTGAAAAATCTTTTTTTTTAAGATTTTATTTATTTACTTGACAGAGATAGAGACAGACAGCGAGAGAGGGAACACAAGCAGGAGGAGTGGGAGAAGAAGAAGCAGGCTCATAGTGGAGGAGCCTGATGTGGGGCTTGATCCCATAACGCCGGGATCACACCCTGAGCCGAAGGCAGATGCTTAACTGCTGTGCTACCCAGGTGCCCCTGTTCCTGAAAAATCTTGAGCATAATATGCTCTCTAACTCTTTGGCACCCATAATATGCAGATGCTAACATATACCATTGACTTAGTCTTAGCCTCTTATTAAACACCAACACCTTCTCGTCACTTACATGAATTATATAAGAAAGATCTAAAATAATCTCCCTAGTGAGTACCTGCTGGCTCAGTCAGTAGAGCAACAACTCTTGATCTCAGGGTTCTTAAGTTTGAGCCCCATGGTGGGTATAGAGATTACTTAAAAATAAAATCTTAAAAAAATAAATGAAATGAAATAACCTCTCCAGGCTTACTATTTTTATTATGCTTGGTAAACATGTGTACCATTCCATTATCACTGTCAGTGTTAAAATGTGAAATTTAAAATGCTGACACGAGTTTGTGGGGCCTTAGCTGGCACATGTTTTGAATATCTTTAATTCTTAAAATGTTCTTGTCTTATTTTTTTTTCTAATTCTACTCAACATTCTAATAATTCCCATTGGAAGCATTCTGCTTGCTTAAGGTAGCTATAAGACCCCAAAGCATATTCCTCATTGCATCACAAATTAGAGAGCAGGTTTCAGAATTTACAATGTCCCACCATGAGGACATATATTTAAAGACTAATTCAGGAATGATCAATTAATCTCTTTTTCATCAAAAGGAAGAGGATAGTCCCTTGTTTGAGAGTAGCTCTGGAGCCCTAAGGAGGTGAAATTTTTGGCCACTCTTCATATTTAAGAGAAATTGAGAGGTAGAAGAGAAAAAAAAGTCATACTATCTGAATGGGCATCTGCTGCCTTAAATTGCATGGGAATAGAATCCTCCTGCAGAAAGAGAAAGAGTAAGATCTAAATTCAGACGTACAGCACTTTCTACCTTATCCCTCAAATATACCTCCCACCTGCCCTACTCATGAATAGTATTATATTAAAGGGATGAAAGTCTTTAATTGCATTATTTAAAAAAAGTGAAAATGCCAATAGCTTAGAGAGATTCACCATTTGGACTTAATTTGCATATCATTCAAATGACTAAATTTTCCCCATGGTAAATCAGAGATAAGGGAAGAAGAAAATTAGGAATCACAAGTCATAGAGGGCAGGCCAAATCCAGAGACAAACTTCACTGACTTCACAAGTGTGCAAACCTCTTGGTTTCCACACTCAGCTGGCATGAGTTTCTTCTCCTGCATATGGTCCCAGAAAACACGAACATGAGGCTCAGAGTTAAAGATCTTAAAACAAGAAACATTTGTTTCATAGATTCTAGCTGAATTAGGTAAGAAAACTACATTCTTCTTTGAAACAACACAAATTTTTACCCTGCAGTGACTCAGATTTAAGCAGTCACTATCTCTGGGATTAACTCCAGCACAGTGACCAAAAAACAAAAAATCTACTGACACTGGGTCCACTCAGCATTTTTACTAGATTTTACCTAATAAATAAGTGCTTTCTTAGTTTAGTTTGTGTAGATGTGATCTGCCTACTATCTCATTTGATCTTCGTATCAAGCTTGTCCAGTAGACAGAGCGGATGTATTATTTATTATTTATAGATTTAAAAAATTCATATTTTAAAAGACTAAATGACTTGCCTAAGATTATACAGTTGCCAAATTGCAGGAATAGTGACTTAAGTAAAATAGAATAATCCCCAAAGCAGGGTTCTTCCCATAACATTCATGATACTGTCCTAAATCATAGAATATTAAAGGACAATAGAGGGTCCCATCATCCAATTTGTTAACCCATTGAACTGATAACTAGTTGTCTAGGTGAAAATCTGTCCAGCTGATAAAGTTTTATATGATCCTCAACTGCAGTATCAATTAAAATTTTTTATGTTCTTTAGCTTAATCCACATTTTTCAAAATTCATTGTAATAGGTAAGAATGTATTTTAATAATTTAACAGGGAGAATCAGTACCATATCAGAAGCCACACTGTCATTTTCAACATTTCATTAAATAGATTCATGTTAGCAGGGGTGGTCTTAAGACTCAATGTAGAGCACAAAGATAAGTCATTTTATTTTTTATCAGTATGAGTTAGACAAAATATTTGAGAGAATGTGAATTAACTAATGAATGGTTGAGACTGACTAAATTTCAAAAAGAATAATGTTCAGGAAGAAATTCGTAGCAATGAAGAATAAGCCAAGCTTTCCAGTCTGTAGAAAAAACCATTGGCACTGGTTGTTACACGCAACTGATGAATTATTGAACTCTACCTCTGAAATTAATGATGTACTGTAAGTTGGCTAATTGAATTTAAAAAAATCCATTGGAATGGAACACTTACCAAGCAGGTATCGTGCTCCCTTTACCTTGGAGAAAAACAATCTCTTGTTTCACAATTAACAGAAAGACAGGCATTGAACATAATGATAGAATACATGCACAAAACAGAGTGAAAATGAATTAAGACTCAAAGAATGTGGGCAAACCAGAGAAGTAAACACAATGATAAGAAAGAAAGCAATAAGGAAGGAAAAGCAAAAGGTTATGGAGAGAAACTGCAAGAAAAATAAAGGAATAAAAGGTATAAAAAGAAACAAAAAGGAGGTAAATAGAAAAAAAGGAATAAAAGATAAGCCAAATGTAAAAAGAATAACTGAGAAAATGAATGTGTAAAATAGAATTAGCCAGAAGAAAATGAACAAATAGGAAAAAGAAAAAAAGGAGCAAGAGGAAATGAATGGGGAGAGATGAAGGAGGAGATGCTAGGAAGGTGGTCAGTCCCCAAACACCTGGTTCCAGGAGCTGATCTGTAGCAGTTGGAATCTAGGCATACTCAGTGTGGCCTGTGGATGCTGTGTGTCTGCACTCTGAGAAACAGTGGAGGATATGAGGACCCTCTCCACCTGAGCATCTTCAATGCCAGATGTGTTTCTGTATCAGTTGAAATAACAAGGGCGGTTAGAGATGATGAAAACATTCAGGTCTCTATCCTAGCCTACACTGACAATACTTCTTTGCCTTCTCTGGCTAGAGCAATACACTGGTCTTTGTGAATCATTGTTTTCGGATTCTTTTCCCCAGGAATTCATCTTATGCAGAGTAATGTTCATCTGATGCATGTCTGCCCTCAGTCTCTGTGATGAGCACAATCTGAGAATCACAGGAACAGAAGGTATGTCAGTTAGAACGGGAGAAGAAAGTGGATTAAAGAAGGGAAGTGGTACACAATTCCATAGAGGTGGATCTGGAAAAATAAAAGCAGAGGAAGAGTGGGAGACTGTAACTAAGAATGCTTCCTGAGGCTTGGAATTGTCAACCCAAAAAAGCCTGAAATAACTGTAAGTGAGCCCCTGAAATGTGCAAAACCTAAGATTAGGCAGAAGGAGCTACTGACTTACTTTGCTAAAAGCAGGTCTCTATAGGCACAGTAAGAAGGGAATGAGGAAGCCAACAGTTACCTCTGTGGATAAAAAAAGGAAACTCCTAAGCTAATTTGAAGGACATCCAAGATATTTTTTCCTATTCCAATTTGCTTAGACTCACGATGTGTGTGTTTATACATATGTGAATAAGTATCTTAGTGCACAAATATGTGCCCATGTGTTATAAATTCCTTTTCCATAACATTTCAGTGCTAGTTACAAATGTTACTAATCACACAGAACATATGTTCAGATGTTTCCTAGTAAGTGTGCCCTAAAACACCAGCATATTGCCTAAATTTCCCATGAGTTTATGGACTTTTTAAGGTTGATTTTTCTTTAGTCTTTCCCTTTTTTTCTTCTCTTCCTACCTTCTCCTCCTAGGGATGCTATCAAAAATTTCTGCCAAATGTCTATTGGGAAGTTTTCCTTTTCCAGTTTTCCACATCACTTTTATTTTTATTTAAATTCAATTAGCCAACATATAGTACATCACTAGTTTCATATGTACTGTTCAATAATTTATAATGAGTTGCATATAATACCCAGTGCTCATCACATCACGTCTCCTCCTTAATGCTTATCGCTCAATTACTCCACCCCATCTCTCCTCCATCAAGCCTCATTTTCTTTATTAGAGTTAAAAGTCTCTCATGGTTTGTCTCCTTCTGATGACTTCCCCTTCAGTTTTCCCTCCCTTACCCCATGATCTTCTGTGCTGTGTCTTATGTTCCACATATAAGTGAAACCATATAATTGTCTTTCTCTGATTGATTTGCTCAGCATAATACCCTCAAGTTCCATCCATGTCAATGTAAATGGTAAGTATTTATCCTTTCTGATGGTTGAGTAGTATTCCATTGTATATATAGACCACATCTTCTTTATCCATTCATCTGTCGATGGGCATACTGGCTCTTTCCACAGTTTGGCTATTTTGGAAATTGCTGCTATGAACACTGGGGTGCATTCAGGTGCCCCTTCGAATCACTACATTCGTATCTTTGGAGTAAATACCTAGTAGTGTAATTGCTTGGTCCTAGGGTAGCTCTATTTTTAACTTCTTGAGGAAACTACATGCCATTTTCCAGAGTGGCTGTACCACATCACTTTCAAGATTTATTTATTTTTGAGAGAGAGTGAGAGAGAGAACAAGCAGGGAGAGGGGCAGAAGGGGAGCAAGACAAGCAGACTCCCTGCTGATCAGGAAGCCCAACTTAGGGCTCAATCCCAAGACCTTGAAGTTATGACCTGAGCGGAAATCAAAAGTCACAGATGCTTAACCAACTCAGCCACCCAGTTACCCCTTTCCACATCACTTTTAATGGCACTCAAAAAAAAAAAAAGGTTTGGGGCACCTCAGTAGCTCAGTCGGTTAAGCATCTGACTCTTGAATTCAGCTCAGGTCATGATCTCAGGATTGTGAGATGGAGCCCCACACTGGGCTCCATACTCAGCACAGAGTCTGCTTGAGATTCTCCCTCTCCCTTAGCCCCTCCCCCACTCTCTCTCTCATAAATAAATTTTTAAAAATGATTTATTGAAATATAATCAACACATAAAATTTACCATTTTAAATACATAGCTCAAGGGTTTTAAGTGTATGTACAGGGATATGCAAACATTACCATGATAAACTTTAAAGCACTTTCATATTCCCGAAAAAGAAAACTCATAGTCAGTCCCCATTCCACCCACAGCCCTAGGCACCCATTCTTCTATTTCCTATCTATATCAATCTACCTTGTCTGCATATTTTCATAAATTGAACTGTACAGGATATGTTCCTTTGTGACTGGCTCCTTTCACATAGAATAATGTTTTTCAGTTCACCTATGTTGTAGCATGTCACAATACGCCACTCCTTTTTATTGCCAAACTGCATTCCAGTATATCCATATTACTTTGGAAAAACAAGTATTGCATGTAATTCAAAACCAAGAGAAATATAGTTATATGTCACATTACAGTATTGTGTTACACTTAGCAATCTTTCATTTTTTAAATCATTCATGCCAATGGTCAAACATAAACGGATATCACAATATATGAGTATTTATTTATAAAATACATTTCTACAATTATAGTAATATACAAATACATATAGAGTAATATAGTAATATACAAGAAAATAACCACAAATATAATTCTAAACAGAATACCTCCTTAGACCAGATTACAGCCTGAAAAGGGGCAATATTTATACAAGCAATAGTATGACTATTTAAGCACCTAAATAAAATAACACAAATGGATGGACACTGATTATTAATATCTTTTTTAAAATTTTATTATATTATGTTAATCACCATACAGTACATCCCCAGATTCCGATGTAAAGTTTGATGCTTCATTAGTTGCGTTTAACACCCAGTGCACCATGCAATACGTGCCCTCCTTACTACCCATCACCAGTCTATCCCATTCCCCCACCCCCCTCCCCTCTGAAGTCTTCAGTTTGTTTCTCATAGTCCACAGTCTCTCATGTTTCATTCCCCCTTCTGATTACCCCCCTTTTCTTTATCCCTTTCTTCCCCTACCGATCATCCTAGTTCTTATGTTCCATAGATGAGAGAAATCATATGATAATTGTCTTTCTCTGCTTGACTTATTTCACTTAGCATTATCTCCTCCAGTGCCGTCCATGTTGCAGCAAATGTTGAGAATTCGTTCTTTCTGATAGCTGAGTAATATTCCATTGTATATATGGACCACAGCTTCTTAATCCAGTCATCTGTTGAAGGGCATCTCGGCTCCTTCCATGATTTGGCTATTGTGGACAATGCAGCTATGAACATTGGGGTGCATATGGCCCTTCTCTTTACTACGTCTGTATCTTTGGGGTAAACACCCAGTAGTGCAATGGCTGGGTCATAGGGTAGTTCAATTTTTAACTTTTTAAGGGACCTCCACACTGTTTTCCAGAGTGGCTGTACCAACTTGCATTCCCACCAACAATGTAGGAGGGATCCCCTTTCTCCACATCCTCTCCAACAATTGTTGTTTCTTGCCTTGTCTATCTTTGCCATTCTAACTGGCGTAAGGTGGTATCTCAGTGTGGTTTTGATTTGAATTTCCCTGATGGCTAATGATTTTGAACATTTTTTCATGTGTCTGTTAGCCATTTGTATGTCTTCATTGGAAAAGTGTCTGTTCATATCTTCTGCCCATTTTATGATTTGTTTATTTGTTTCTCGTGTATTGAGTTTGAGAAGTTCTTTGTAGATCTTGGATACCAGTCCTTTATCTGTGGTGTCCTTTGCAAATATATTCTCCCATTCCGTGGGCTGTCTCTTAGTTTTTTTGACTGTTTCCTTGGCTGTGCAGAAGCTCTTTATCCTGATAAAGTCCCATAAGTTCATTTTATCTTTTATTTCTCTTGCCTTTGGAGATGTGTCGTGAAAAAGGTTGCTCTGGCCGATGTCATAGAAGTTGTTGCCTATGTTCTCCTCTAGAATTTTGATGGATTCCTGTCTCACATTGAGGTCTTTCATCCATTTGGAGTTTATTTTTGTGTATGGTGTGAGAGAGTGGTCAAGTTTCATTCTTTTGCATGTAGCTGTCCAATTTTCCCAGCACCATTTATTGAAGAGACTGTCTTTTTTCCACCGGATGTTTTTTCCTGCTTTATCAAAGATTAGTTGCCCAAAGAGCCGAGGGTCCATTTCTGGGTTCTCTATTCTGTTCCATTGGTCGATGTGTCTGTTTTTGTGCCAGTACCATGCTGTCTTTGTGATCACAGCTTTGTAGTACAGCTCGAAATCCGGCATTGTGATGCCCCCAGCTTTGTTTTTCCTTTTCAACAGTTCCTTGGAGATTCTGGGCCTTTTCTGGTTCCATACAAATTTAAGGACTATTTGTTCCAGTTCTTTGAAAAATGTCCTCGGTATTTTGATCGGGATAGCATTGAAAGTGTAGATTGCTCTGGGTAGTATGGACATTTTAACTATGTTAATTCTTCCAATCCATGAGCATGGAATATTTTTCCATCTTTTTATGTCTTCCTCAATATCTTTCAAAAGTGATCTATAGTTTCTAGCATATAGGTCCTTTACGTCTCTGGTTAAGTTAATTCCAAGGTAACGCATGGTTTTTGGTGTTATTGTAAAGGATGGATTCCCTAATTTCTCTTTCTTCAGTCTCGTTATTCGTGTATAGAAATGCAACTGATTTCTGGCATTGATTTTGTATCCTGCCACCTTTATTAATATCTTAATCATAAAATGAAGAATACACAACTCTTATTTTTCTAACCACTTGTGAATGATAATTAAAAAAAACTCATTGAAAAACTAAGAATCTGAAATGCAACTGCTTTATTTTTCTCATCTGCCATGCTGTATGTTCTACATGACTAATTCCAGCTCTAGCAAGCTTTGAATATATTAATTGAGATATCAAAATATTTATATATTCTGATACATTCTATATAAAAATATCTGTGGAAGGCTATCATTTGACTATCATTCTAAGATCTGAGGGAAAATTAGGTTATGGATAACAAGCAAATAACAAATAAACATGGATTAGTATTCATTAGGATTTAAGAACAGGGTGTGTAGCAGATTCAAGATTGGGGTCCAACCAAGGGTGTACATAGGGGAATACCTCTATGTTAGGAAAATGTAGGACTCTTGTTTGAGACCCTAAACCAATTTGGAACAAAGGTGCACAAGGGTACCAAAGCAGAACAGTATGATAGGAACAAGTAATGCACATATTTAGCAAACAAGACATAGAGATACCAACCAAAAACTTGAAAAAATGTTTAAAATCATTAGCCATCAGGGAAATTCAAATCAAAACCACATTGAGATACCACCTTATGCCAGTTGGAATGGCAAAAATTGACAAGGCAAGAAACAACAATTGTTGGAGAGGATGTGGAGAAAGGGGATCCCTCCTACATTGTTGGTGGGAATGTAAGTTGGTACAGCCACTTTGGAAAACAGTGCGGAGGTCTCTTAAAAAGTTAAAAATTGAGCTACCCTATGACCCAGCCATTGCACTACTGGGTATTTACCCGAAAGATACAGACGTAGTGAAGAGAAGGGCCATATGCACCCCCATGTTCATAGCAGCATTGTCCACAATAGCTAAATTGTGGAAGGAGCCGAGATGCCCTTCAACAGATGACTGGATTAAGAAGATGTGGTCCATATATACAACAAAATATTACTCAGCCATCAGAAAGAATGATTACTCAACATTTGCTGCAACATGGACGGGACTGGAGGAGATAATGCTTAACGAAATAAGTCAAGCAGAGAAAGACAATTATCATACGGTTTCTGTCATCTATGGAACATAAGAAGTAGGAAGATCAGTAGGAGAAAAAAGGGAAGAAGAAAGGGGGGTAAACAGAAGGGGGAATGAACCATGAGAGACTATGGACTCTGACAAACAAACTGAGGGCTCCAGAGGGGTGGGGGATGGGGGAATGGGATAGGCTGGTGATGGGTATTAAGGAGGGCACGTATTGCATGGTGCGCTGGGTGTTATACGCAAGTAATGAATCATGGAACTTTAAATCAAAACTAGGGATGTACTGTATCGTGACTAACATAGTGTAATAAAAAATTATTATAAAAATAAAAATAAATAAAAGAAAATAAAAACAACAACAAAAAAAAAACTAGGGATTGTACAGGAACCAAAGGAAAGAAGCACTTGCAAAAGCTCTTTGTTCTGTGGGAATGAAGAGAAGCGATGCAAACCCAGCAATAAATCTAAGCATTAGAAACAGTGTACCACAGTTAACTGAGAAAACAACACACCTGTCAAATTTAATAATGGTTAAGTTTTATTTTAATCAGGAAATTTCAACTATTCTTCAAGCAAAGGGGCCCAGAGTCCTAGAGGAGCACAATTATATAAAAGCACATGGTTAAGTGGGAATGAGAGTGTGGTTATGAGAATGATGCCTTAGGGAGGGATCAAGAAGTGGAGGGTAGAAGGGTCAATGCAAAACAGAAGACACTTACAGGGCATGTATTTTTTTCAGGTAGGCAAGTGTTGGACGTGGTAAATGTATTTATCTGGAGAAGAGCTATGGAGTAGATGAAAATGTGGGTATAACAGATAACACTTTGTTATTCTGCAGACAGAGGGGAGATGGAGAGGGAGAACAGCACAGTGGTGTCCGAATTCATCCTCCTTGGTCTAACCCAGTCTCAACATGCTCAACTCCTAGTCTTCATGCTAGTTTTAGTTTTCTACCTTATCATCTTCCCTGGAAATTTCCTCATCATCCTCACCATCAGATCAGACCCTGGCCTCACAGCCCCCCTCTACTTCTTTCTGGGAAATCTGGCTTTCCTGGATGCATCCTATTCCTTCATTGTGGCTCCCAGGATGCTGGTGGACTTCCTCTCCAAGAAGAAAATAATCTCCTACAGAGGCTGCATCACTCAGCTCTTTTTCTTGCACTTCTTGGGGGCAGGGGAGATGTTCCTTCTTGTTGTGATGGCCTTCAACCGCTACGTCGCCATCTGTCATCCTTTGCACTATTCCACTGTCATGAACCCTAGAGTCTGCTATGCCTTACTCTTGGCTGTGTGGCCTGGGGGCTTTACTCATTACATTGTACAAGCTGCCCTTATTCTCCACTTGCCCTTCTGTGGCCCCAACCAACTGGATAACTTCTTCTGTGATGTGCCACAGGTCATCAAGCTGGCCTGCACAGACAGTTTTGTGGTGGAGCTCCTGATGGTCTCCAACAGTGGCCTGCTCACCCTGCTCTGCTTCCTGGGACTTCTGGCCTCCTATGCGGTCATCCTCTGCCATATGAAGGGACATTCCTCTAAAGGGAAGAATAAGGCTGTTTCCACATGTACTACACACATTATCATTGTGTTTCTGATGTTTGGACCTGCTATCTTCATCTATACTTGCCCATTCAGAGCCTTCCCAGCTGACAAAGTGGTTTCTCTCTTTCACACAGTCATCTTTCCTTTGATGAACCCTGTGATTTATACTTTTTGTAACCAGGAAGTGAAAGCTTCCATGAGGAGGTTATTGAGTCATCACATGTTTTGCCGAATTAAATAGAAGAATGGTACAGACAAAAAAGGAGAAAATCCGGTTGGAATTGATTAAATCAGTTACTCATTAATGCACTGAATCATTCAGTCATTTTAGCAAATACTACATTTATTAAGTACTTGCAATTTTCAAGCACTGTTCTACGTATGTGAATAAGGCAGGTAAGATTCCAGGTCTTTTGGGGTTATCCTCAAGTAGATAAACACAGATTAAACTATTAAATTGAAAACAACCCATAAGATCCAAAAGACATAGTGCTCTGAAGCAAATAAAAACTAATGTTATGATAGAGTTTGGCTGGGAGATGGTAGTTACTTTGCTTTTGGTTGTTAAGCAAGTTTTTTTAGAGCAGTCAGCTGATATCCACACAACTTGAAAGACACACCCATGGGGTGTGAATTACATGGGGAAAGAAAATTCTAGAGAGAAGAAGACCAGTACAAGCGTACAAAGATCTTGTGAACTGGTACATTTAAAGACCACAAAAAGGAATGTAGTAGCTTGTTAAATATGTTGATACATATATAAATATGTATTAAATAATGACTGTACAAAAAATAGTATGATGTTTTGTTAGGTATATACATATGTAAATGCATGACAATGGTCCTATGAAATGAGTGACATGTAATAGGATTATTATTGATATGACTGGATTAATATCTGCTTTCTGGTCAAATGTTTTATATTTATTTATATTATTTCACATTTCCTGCTTTTTTTTTTTTGGTTTAACTGATAAAGGCAACACAACGTTAATACTGTAGGATTTACCTGGACATTTCCCTGGCTCTAGCTCTCCTAGTGAAATGCGCCACAACACTTCCAACTTTTGTATATAAGCTGTTATAACCAGAATAATGGTCCCCTACACCCTAATCAGGGAACTAGTGAGTATGTTACCTTACACTGCAAAAAGAACTTTGCAGATATGATTGTTTATAAACCTTCAGGTGGGGAAATTATCCTGGATAATCTGGGTGGACTCAATCTAATACCTGAGTATTTAAAGGATTGAACCTTTCATGGATCTAGAGAAAGAAAAAGCAGACAGGAAGGATGAGTCCTGAGGAGCTTCAGTGCCTGTTTCTGGCTTTGAAGAGGAAGAAGACATGACCAAGGAATATAGGCAATGCTTAAACAGTGATAATAACCCCAGATTAAAAATCAGCAAGGAAATGAAAACATTATTCTACAACCACCTGGAACTAAATTTGGCCCATAGCCAGCATGAGTCTGGGAACAGTTTCTCCAGTAAGGAATACTGTCCTGCCAACAACTTGATTGTATTCCAGTAAGACCAATGTTGGATTTTGGACCTATACAACTATGAGATAATAAGTTTGAGTCAAATGGACTCTCTATGTTTATGGAAACTTGTGAAACAAGAAGAAGAAAATATAACATATGGCCCCATCCTTGAGCTGTGGTAAGGCTGTGTCTTCTCTTGTCCCTCGAGGTTACATCTGGGGGTAGCTTCCAGTTGATGCTCATCTTTGGTTTAACCAAACATTTGTTTTTAGCATTTCAGCCTCCTTGTCACTAGAGCAACGAAACTCCTTCTGTCTTGTATATGTACCATGTTTAACTGATAGCATTTGACTATAAATACTTAGAGTATTTCATGCTAGTGTAAAAACTAACATTTTTCCAATTAGACCTGGGAAAACATGGAGGTGGGGAGAGACAAAAGGCATAACTCTTCCAGGAGTCAGTCCCTATAAAAGATTTTTACCAAGTAGCTGCCTGATACTACTACTTACTTTTATGTTGTTGGCCACTTTTACTTGCAAGGAAGGCTGCACAATGTCACTTAATGAATTCGGGTGTCTGTTACTAATGAAGAATGGGAGAAGGCTACTCAGCGGTCTCTGCTACACGGTGTAGCCTCATTGCTAACCTAGTCACTGGTTAGGAAAATGTGGTTGGCTCTGGCTAGTGAGATGCAGCTTTATGCATGGGGCTGGAGACTCCATGGAGGTGCACAGACACCTGATCCCAAGAAAATCTGTTCTTTTGTGGTTTTTTTTTTCCAAAAAAGAAGGAAGGGTCATGGTTGAGAAACTGCCATAGTCAGTTATCAACACTGCTAATTTAACATTGCTCTACAATTCTAGTTAATGAAATAAGGCACAAGAAATGTCTTAGAGGAAATATTATAAATGTCTGTAGTTTATCAGTAACCCAGAACAAAGAAGGCAATTGGGAAAAAACTACAAATGAGATTTCCACAATGATACCAAAATATGTAGTACCTCCTCAAAAATTATCAGGGAAAACAAAAAATTAAATAAGCTTACCTGAAGAAAAAGCCTGATCTATCAGCAAATTTAAAAAGTTGTAAAGAAAGCATAACAAATTCAAAAGGTTATAAAGAAAGCATAACAAATTCTTAGTGGAATGAATTATTATTAATAATAATATTATTTAATAATTATTATTTAATTGGAAAGATGAAAAATTATCTCACATTATTTATCAGGGAAATTCAAATCAAAACCACATTGAGATACCACCTTATACCAGTTAGAATGACAAACATTAACAAGGCAGGAAACAACAAATGTTGGAGAGGATGTGGAGAAAGGGGATCACTCTTACACTGTTGATGGGAATGCAAACTGGTACAGATACTTTGGAAAGTATGGAAGTTCCTCAAAAAGTTAAAAATAGAGCTACCCTATGATCCAGCAATTGCACTACTGGGTATATACCCCAAAGACACAGATGAAAAGAAGGGGCACATGCACCCCAGTGTTCACAGCAGCAATGTCCACAATACCCAAACTGTGGAAAGAGCTGAGATGCCCTTCAACAGATGAACGGATAAAGAAGAGGTGGTTCACATATACAATAGACTATTAGTCAACCATCAAAAAGGATGAATACCCATCATTTGCATCGACATGGATGGAACTGGAGGGGATTATGCTAAGTGGAATAAGCAGATAAAGACAATTATCATATGGTTTCACTTATATGTGGAACACAAGGAACAGCATGGAGGACATTAGGAGAAGGAAGGGGAAAATGAAGTGGGGTGACATCAGAGAGGGAGACAAACCATGAGAAACTATGGACTCTGGGAAACAAACTGAGGGTCTCAAAGGGGAGGGAGGTGGGGAGATGGGTTAGCCCAGTGATGGACATTAAGGAAGGCACATATTGCAATGAGCACTGGGTGTTATACGAAAACAATGAATCATGGAACAGTATATAAAAAACTAATGGAGTACTGTATCATAACTAACACAATACAATATAAATAAATAAATATTTTTTTCTAAAAAAGAACTTAAAAAATAAAAATAAAAAATAAATTCCAGACAAATTAAAGTTTATATGTGAAAATTTCAGCCTTAATAAAATTTAGAATTAAAATAATCTAGAATATTTTTCCTAAGTATCATATTTATCAATGCTTAATGTAGAAAACAAACTACAACAAAAAAATGAACATAATACAAAATTCTCATAATTCAACTCTAGTCCCATCTTTCCCCCCCACCTGAGCACTGAATATTTCATTAAAATATCAATTTTATGGTTGAAAATTGGTGTCTCATTTCTGTAATGTCAAAAGTGTATTTTAACAATCCCAATTACTTGTTTACTACCAGTCTCTGAGGAATCTAAAACAATCAAATGAGTATTCACCTCTGTGCCTTCTACCAAGGATACATTGATATACTGCTGTCTTTTGAACTTCAGAGCAGAAAATAAAATCACTGGATGAGAAAGATTAAGCCCCTATTTTGTACTGATGTTACTTCTGAAGTCCAAGTGCAAACCGGGAGGTTACATAATCCTGACCTGTTCTTCTACCTTACATACCACATCTATCTCATTATTTTCATTAATAACCTTAAATATGTCCATAAGTGATGAGTACAAATGCCAAAATGATAACTAAAGGGAGGGCTGAAAAGGGAAAATTAAACTAGAATATACCTGATTTTGTTACAAATGGAAAAAAATATACAAAATTCAGAAACACTATACCAATGATTACTGGAAATTAAGATAATAGTCCAGCAATCCAGGCCAATTAAATCATGCTTAGAGAAAAGAAATCTAGAAATCAAATTGTTTGGCTATCCTTATCAGATTAAATGATAATATTCTTTGAATTATATATAGCAGAAATATCGAGAAAGTTCCTTTATGGTTTTTATAAATGCAATTATCTTAAAAGAGAGATAAATGATAGAAATGTAAGGATAAAGTGCCTGATTCATGACTTTGAAAATCATAGAATATCACCACTCATAAAATATTGATGTTATCATTATACTTGTTAGAAATTATTAGAAAAATGTATGAGAAAATTCAACTTTCCTATGGCAACAGTCCGAAAATGGCCAGTAGTTAAAGACTTTTAAGCTGAAAAAATTTAGAGGAAGCATCTTATCTAGGACTCTATCTCTGCCAGACCCATGTGTACCTGCAAATGTATTTACTTCATACGTCAGACAAATACAAAAGATCCAGGAGTCATAGCTTAGGTAAGATCATTATCTTACAGCAAGGGTATGAAGCCCAAAACAGAAATACACATTCACATCTGTGAATGAGAACTAACAAAGTTTTCCATTTCCAGCTCTATTACCTTGTGAAAGAAGGAAGTTTTTATGCTACTCTGAATGATGTTGTCAAACATAATGGAAGATTATGGGCCATTTACAATAACTGCGTGTCTTAGTTATATTAACAATATATGTATATAAAAGAGAATATGACTAAATGCTTATTATGGTTACCTAAATATACTATATTTTTTCAAATTTGAGTTGTGTAACTAAAAGTTTAAAATGTACTCCAAAACCATGTATATTCTATTTTCTTTTCTGACAGTCTGCATTAGGTCTGGGTCTAGGCTCTCAAAGAAGCAAGGAAAGGACTGGAGATGAACAACAAGCCTGGAATAAAACTTGAAAAATAGAGCTAAAATCAAGAAAATTAGGAAGGGCTTAAACAAGTGAATTTATATAAATTGAGCGCTGACCTATTCCCTTTAAATGTGTGCATTTTTTAATAGTTCATTTCGCTTAGCAGAATTCACCTTAGGCGGTAACATAATATCTATGACTTTTTTCCATCCTTGACGAAGTTAAAGGTTAAAAGAATTTTCAGGAAAATAATTTTGAGGGTAGATAGGTCCAAGGAGGCTAAGTAACTAAAGATGGTACTCTCTTCAAACGATACATCATATTTAAAAATTTTTAAAGTCATGTTTACAAAGGTAAATGATTCGCCTTACTCTTTACCACTCACTAATGGAGGAAAGTGGAACAACACTACAATGGTAAACTTCACTAGTCTTAATAATAGTGATTTAGGTGTTTGTATATACTCATATATATGAAAAAATACAATTTAACAAATATCAGATAAAAATGGTTATTTGATCCAATTTTGCAACAATGGATACGAACTCACAGATGGGATACACTTGATGTCTGAGCAAATGAACTGAAGGGACATGAAGCAATATGTAGATGAACATCAGTAGTTTTGAGAGTCAATGTGGGTCATTCAATTCTAAAAACCTTAATCTTTCCTCGTTAATGCCTAAAGGAATAGGCTTTAATCTCATTTAATAATATAACTGTCTCCATATTCAGCCTTCTAACCACAATATGCTCATGGTTTGTAATCAGTTCTTTTTAAGAAGCATAATGTAGATTTTGTGATTTCAGCACTATTTAATGAGGCAAACTTTTTAAAAGATTTTATTTATTTGAGAGAGAGAGGATGAGCACAGGGGGAGGGAGAGGGAGAAAGAATTTGAAGATGACTCCACTGGCTCAGTGCCAGCCTCCAAGGGGCTCAGTCCCACCATTCATGAGATCATGACCTAAGCTGAAACCAAGAGCTGGATGCTTAACTGACTGAGCCACCCAGGTGCCCTTAATATGGGAAACTTTTTACTGCATACTGAGAATGTCACAAAAATGTGTTAATAAATGCACTTCCTGAAAAATATAAAAATCTATTTTGTGAATGCCTTCCAAAATTCTTTTCTTTCTAATAAGGTAAGTGTTCACACAATCTGATATGCAGCTGAACAAGAAGGGAGAGGTTTTGTAAAATGTCCAACTAACCTTGCCCCTACTAATCCACACACACATTTCATTTAGTTGGCTCCATTGCCTTCACACTTTCTACTGTCGTGTGGTCTTGTGAAATATCTCCTGCAAAATACAGGAGATATTACCAAAAGGGTTGTTTGCCTGCCTATGAGACAGGATGTAAGTTAAGATCAGGTTTATTGACTTGTCAGTCCCTATGACATCCTGTGTATTTTTCCCTCTTCCAGGCAACCTCTGACAAACTCATACAAAAGGATGCATGGATCTCCCGAAAAACAGATCAAGTGTTTCTGAGTTCATCTTGCTGGGACTTTCCAATTTTCAAGAAATTCAAATATTCTTTTTTGCAATCTTCTTTCTTGTCTATGTAGCCATCATAGTAGGAAACCTCCTCATTGTGATTTCTGTGATAGTCGATAACCATCGTCACTCCCCCATGTATTTCTTTCTGGCAAATTTATCATTTTTTGATTTGTGTCTTTCTTCTGCCGCAACTCCCAAAGTGATTGCAGACTTCCTAGGAAATGCAAGACCATCTCCTTGTGGGGCTGCATGTCCCAGATGTTTTTTATGCACTTCTTTGGGGGTGGAGAGATGTCTCTTCTGATAGCTACGGCCATGGATAGGTATGTTGCAATATGCAGACCCTTGCAATATAAGACCATCATGAATCGTAGGGTCCTCATTGTGTTTCTACTGCTCTCAATTGGGTTCACACATACCACAAGCCAGATGGTTTTCACTGCAGGTTTAACTTTCTGTGGTCCTAATGTTGTTGACAGCATTTTCTGTGGCCTTCCCCTGGTCATCAAGCCTGCCTGCACAGACACCTATATCTTAGAACTGTTGGTGATTGCCAACAGTGGACTCCTGTCCCTGGTCTGCTTCATTCTCTTGCTCATATCCTATGTTATCATGCTGGTCACCATCTGGCAGCACTCCTCCAGTGCATCCTCCAAGGCAGTGTCCACACTATCTGCTCACATCACTGTGGTCACTCTCTTCTTTGGTCCCACTATCTTTATCTATGCTTTCCCATTCAATAGTTACTCTGTAGATAAGTTTCTTTCTGTGTTTTACTCTATAATCACCCCCTCATTAATCCAATTATTTATACTCTGAGGAATCAGGAAATGAAAGCAGCCATTAAGAGACTCAGCAGCCAGCATCTTGGTTCCTGGCTTACTTCCTAAGTAATGTCTACAACAACTGATTGTTTGTGGTCTCTGCTATTTGGGGGTTTACAGTCTTACATATTTATTGGAATAATTAAAATGAAAATATTAAATACTATCTATTTTCCTCCCTCAAAAACCATGAAATTATTAAGGTCAGTTTTATTAAAAGTCTAATGGAAAATGTTCGCAGCACCGATTCAACACATAAATAAGTGTGCATTAATTACTTCCTTGTCTTAGAATTCAGAGAAACAGGGGTGCCCGGGTGGCTCAGATGGTTGTGCATCTGCCTTTGGCTCAGATCATGATCCCAGAGTCCTGGGATTGAGCCCCACATCAGGCCCCATGCTCAGTGGGGAGTGTGCTTCTCCCTCTCCTTCTGCTGTTTCCCTTTGTCTCCCCTCCACTTGTGCTCTCTCTTTCTCAAATGAATAAAACCTGAAAAAAAAAGAAAAAAGAAAGAATTCACAGAAACAACACTGATGAACATTTAAAATACATAAGCATATGTCTTACAAAAATTTTATGAAGTTTTAATGGCTCCGTATGGAAAAATAGGTAACTTTAGTAAGATAGAACACTAGATGGTATTTAGTATCAATTTTTATTTCTAAAGTTATATTAACTTAATAGGTATTCAAATATCTATCAATATTTGGCAACCGTATGGAACTTCATAGAGTGGTCGTGATTTGATTGAGGGTAAGAATACTTTCTCACTATATAGCCTCAATACACTATATATTTAGTAGGAGGTAAAAATATGCCTAAAAATAAATATTTCCAACATATCTTTGAGTACTCAAATAATTTTCACAGAATCGATATCAGCTGAAATATTAAAGATTAAAACCATGAACTGTTCAGTGCCGCTTGCTTTACCATATAACATGGACACTCAATGCTTTATCATCTGAATTTCATCATTTGTGAAACATTAAAAAAAATAGTTACTAGGTACCAACCACTGTATCTATCACATGGTTATAGATACAGACCTGGTCCTGTTCCAGAGACAGTAACCAAGGGGAGGGATTTATGTTAGGCATGGTGGTCTCAGAAGATCACTTTAAGGGGGGACATTTATACTAACACATTAAAAAAGCTCTAAAATTAGACATTTAAGCAGGGAAAAGAGTATTCCAGGCAAGAGGCCAGTGTACCTAGACACTGTTAAGTAAGAAAGAGTTTGTGTTAGTATTAAAGAGATACCTTGGTGAAGGAGATTGATCAATAAAAGGGAGAAGATCTATGCTGAGAATTTGTAGAAAGGAAAGGACCAGAGTTTTCAGACTAGTGGATTCCTTTTTATTGTCAATATAAAGCCATTAATGTGTTTTGATAAAGGGAAAGATGGGATCCCATAAATTACATTTTAGTATAGCTCTGTCCTCTTAAATAGAGAACATAATGTAGCAAGAGTAAAAGCAGAGGAAATAGTGGACTATTTCAGATAGTAAGCCTGAATTTATTAAATAATACAATAATATTAAATAAAATAATATTTAAATATTAAATAGTAGTAATAATACATGAGTTTGTGAAAACTGTAAAGACTTTCAAAGGCAAATTGAAAACCTAAAATTATTTGAACATCTTAGGGACCATTTCTTTTGATGTCTTTTTAAAATTTTTTAAATGTCTCAGTTTAAAAAACATTTTAATTTTTTTTGCTTTTTTATTATGAAATTTTTTGAGTATAGTTGAAATACATATTATGTTAGTTTCAGGTATACAACATTGTGATTTGAGAAATTTATACATTATACTATGCTCACCAGAAGTGTACCTCCATCTGTCAACATACAAATTATTATAATATTACTGACTATATTCCTTATGTTGAGCTTCTTATTCCTGTGACTTGTTATTTCCCTAACTATATGCTTATATCTCCCACTCGCCTTTACCTATTTTGCCCATTTCCCCACCTGCCTCACTTCTGGCAACCATCAGTTTGTTCTCTGTATTTATATATCTAATTCTGCTTTTTTATTTTTTAATTCTTTTGCTTTTTAGATTCCACATATAAGTGAAATTATATGGTATTTGTCTCTGTCTGACTCATTTCACTTAACATAATACCCTCTAGGTCCATTCATGTTGTTGCAAATAGCAAGACTTCATTCTCTTTTATGGCTGAGTAATATTCCATTGTGTGTGTGTGTGTGTGTGTGTATATATACATATATATATCATATCTTCCTCATCCATTCATCTAGTGATGGACACTGGTTGCTTCCATATCTTGGCTGTTGTAAATAATGTTGCAATACATGTAGGGGTGCATATATTTTTCAAATCAGTGCTTTCACTTTCTTTGGTTAAATAAGAAGCAGTGGAATTACTGGATCATATTGTAATTCTACTTTTAATTTTTTGACGAATCTCCATACTGTTTTCCACAGTGGCTATACCAATTACAGTTCCACAAACAGAGCACAACGTTAAGTCCTCACCAACACTTATAATGTCTTGTCTTTTTGATTCTAGCCATTCTGACAGGTGCAAGGTGACACATCATTGTGGTTTTGATTTGCATTTCCCTGATGATTAGTCATTTCAGGCATCTTTGCATGAGCCTGTTGACCATTTTTCTTTGGAAAAATGTGTATTCAGTTCCTCTGCCTATTTTTAATTGGATTGTTTGGTTTTTGGGGGGCTGAGCTGTAGAAATTCTTTATATATTTTGGATATTAACCCCTTCTTGGATTTATCACTCCCAAATATTCAGTAGGTTACCTTTTTGTATTGCTGATGGCATCCTTTGCTGTGCAAAACTTTACTATATCAAACTTACATATTTTCCCTCCTTATCCCCTTTTTAAGTATATTTGCCCTACTTTGATTTGGCCTAGACCATGTGTTCCTAACAGTTCAGCTTTCTTCTAAAAAATTCTATGTGTAACCATCCTTACCAACTGGTTTCAGTAATCGGGTCAGAGTTCCCAATATTGTTCTAATATTATCTTTCTGATTTCTATATTTAAGAATCTTCTTGCAAACATCTCTTCAAATGCCACACAAACCATGGTATATATTTCCTCACCATAAATATTGTTTTTTTTTTAAATTTATTTGATGGAGAGAGAGAGAGAGTGCAGGAGTTGGGGGGTGACTGGCAGACCTAGAGGGGGAGGGAGAGGCAGACTCCCTGCTGAGTGGGGAGCCCAATATGGGGCTGGATCCTAGGACCCTGGGATCATGACCTGAGTTGAAGGCAGACGCTTCACTGACTGAGCCACCCAAGCACCCCATCCATAAATATTTTTAAAAGGTTTATTTTTCATAGCAATTCTACTTGCTAGTGGCTATATAAGGAAGCAAATTTAAAAAAAAAATCTGGGGTTCAATTAAAGAGTATAAGAAATCTATTAACAATGTCTGCTATGGGCTTTGGAAATGAATGTGGCACCACATTTATCATATATTTACTACCCTCACTTTCTTGTAACCTTTTCAAGAGGATTTTAATCAGAGCAATATGGAAAAGTCATATGTAAGAGTAAAATGCTACAGAAAAATTTCTGTAGCATATGAACTCATCTGCAATCATATACTGTTATGCTGTTAGCCTTTAGAATTTTACTTGCTTAACTGCATTGTTTAATAAAGTTTTGCTACAGATCTTTCTTAATATTTTTGAGTCATCCCAAAGTTCTATAGAATTATAAAGGGCTAACAGAATTCTGTATCTTTAGAATGGTTGATTGCAAAAATCCACTAAGTAATCATTTATTGATTACCATTACTCATTTATTGATTACCATGGTGAAAGATTCCCCTGCTTGCTCACTCAAGTTCTCTGCTCTCTCTCTCTCTCTCTCCCCCCTTTACATGATAAAAGGATATTTGTCTCTGTTAAGAACTGATCTATACCATGAAGTTCCTTCTATGCCTTGTTCAGTGTGGGCACTATTCTAATTTTACTTGAATAAATGCATTCAATTATCAAATTAATCATAAATATCCAGACTGATGTAATCAAATTGATAGAATTATAATTTCCTCAAGTCTATCATCTATAATAGATCCATTTCCTATAAATGTGCTCATCACCACCCAACCAAAACACTTGAGTTAGTGCAAAGCACTTACTAGAGAAAGTTCACACGGCTGATAATCTTGGTGAATTCACAATCCACTTAAATAATGAGAGAGTTGGGGCGCCTGGGTGGCGCAGTCGTTAAGCGTCTGCCTTCGGCTCAGGGCGTGATCCCGGAGTTACGGGATCGAGCCCCACATCAGGCTCCTCCGCTATGAGCCTGCTTCTTCCTCTCCCACTCCCCCTGCTTGTGTTCCCTCTCTCGTTGGCTGTCTCTGTCTCTGTCAAATAAATAAATAAAAATCTTAAAAAAAAAAAAATAATGAGAGAGTAAGTCCCTGTTCTGAACTCGAGGGAACACTAGCATGTTTATTTTAATAATTCCCTTTGGGGGTTGATCACCAGTCAGCACCTTATGTATATGATTCTTGTCTGTTTTTTTCACCTGCAGATGACTGTCATATATATTCAAGGGGGTAAAAAAAGATAAACAATATATATATACAGGATGTCACATTGTCTGCATGTCTTTGAAGAGACCACTCCTCAGCTAGAACCAGTAGGTTTAAATATCAGTATTAATAACAAACTGCACTGTACACTTCAATAAAAGAACTGTCAAGCTGTCATAGTGAATGATTTCACCAATCATAACAGAATTGGATCCATCTATCTGCTGGATATATTTTACGAAGGGGCTTATAAATTTTCAAAAAAGGCTAAATTAATAAATATAAATTTTGCTTTTACTTTTACAATTTTACAAATTAAACTAAAAAATTACTTTCATAATTCTCAAGATTCTCTCCTGTTAGTATTTTGAGACTGAGGACTGCGTAGTTCAAAGCTATGCATAACCAGTATGTAGACTCGATTACTGCATAAAATATAAACCAATGATAATATTAAATCTTAATAAAGAAGATGATAGGTAATTATACAATTTATATCTCATAGAGAAAAATGCTTTCATTAACACTGTCTTGTTTACCAAGTCTTCCACAGTAAAATCTTCTGCGGTTCTTACTGATTTGAGTATCCTTACATCATCAGAAAATGAGATAATGCTAAAGATAGAATTATGTGAATGCACATACATAAGAGCCATATGTAGTCAATGAAACACACGAATATATTCCATATATGTTACCCTGGGGTCTCATAACAATATGTGAGGTAGTAGTGTAGGTATCATTTCATTTTTATGGAAAAGTAAATCAATGTCCAGAAGTTAAGAGTACATTTCCCTAGTAAATGCTGAGGCCAGGACTAGAATTTAAATCTTCATTCTTGATTCAGTTTTTTTTTTAATTCTGATAGTTAAGCTAAACAATAACCTCGAATATTTCATTAACTATTAAGCCAAAAAAATGGAAATTCAGAGTAGATTTTCCACACTCTGTTTTGGTGCTTCAGGACTAGAACGTGGTTTAAGTATGTGCTTCTATGACTGCAATTGTATGAGTCAGGATCTGTGTGTTTGGTGTACTTACTAACAGTTGTGTTTTTTTTTTTTTTTTAAAGGAGGGAAAGAAAGGAAAAAAAAAAGCAAAAAAAGAAAACAAAAAACAAAACAAAAAAAACGCCTGGGACCAAAAGATCTAAATCATAATGAAAAGTAGATAAAAGTTAGCCAACAGTATCAGGTCAATGTGGAAACACGTACAGAGTACAAGTGTCAAGGATGTATGAGCCAAGGTAAGAGTTGAGTCAGTCTGCACACAAGTGTGATACTGTGTCAGAGGAAAGCACTGGGTACAAAGATGATAAGCATTTAGGAGCCAAGGAAACATAAAAACTATTTGTCAAATGTTTGTTAGTTGTTCAGAGACCATCTATATACACAATGTAAAGGAACAAGAAAGAAAATTCTAGCCAAGCACCCGGCAACAATAGATTCAGGAAAACAGGCAAAAAGGCTTGGAGGTCACGAGTTTTGTTCAGAAATCAAAGTATTAGATACACAGCACTATTCAGAAGAAGGAGGAAGAGGAAAAGGAGATGGGAGGGGTGAAAAAAGAAGAATAAAAGAAATAAGGAAGGAAGAAAGTATAAAAGAAGGAAGGGAAGGAGTGAGGAAGGAAAAAAGGGAGGGAGAGAGAAAGAGAGAGAAAGAAGTAAAGAAAGAAACCTGGACACTGAGAAATATTTAGGTCTTGTCTGGAAACTTCCTAGGAAGGTTGTTTTATTATAATTTATTATAATAAGGAATAAGTGAAATCATTGGTACACCTCCTTAGGATAAAAGAGAGGGGAGGGATGCCTGGGTGGCTCAGTTGGTTAATGTCTGCCTTGGGCTCAGTTCATGATCCCAGGGTTCTGGGATCGAGTCCTGTATCAGGCTCCTTGCTGAGCAGGGAGCCTGTGTCTGTGCTCCCTCTTTCTCTCTCTCTCTTTCCCTCTGACAAATAAATAATAGATAATAAAATCTTTAAAAAGAGAGAGAGGGGTGATAATACAATATAGCTGATAGAGAAATTACGCTAAAGCAATTTGCTGCAAAATATATCAACTTCCATGCAACTGAGTATTTTAAATTAGGCAGAGGGAAAGAGGCAAAAATCAAATACGAGTCACCAGCACCACAGAGTTACACAACTATATTACTACTCACTTGAACTAAATCATTTGACTAAGGGTCATTTGGCTCTTTTACGTATTGGCCTAATGAACTCATGGTTCATAAACACAAACTCATGACAGAAACAGCAAATCACTGTGGAGATGCACTCTATGCCTGCAAACTGTGTTTACAAATTTCTACAATGACTTTCTTATCTTTTGTGCCTTTCTGACTGAAAATAAATTTGGTAATGTGAATGTTGCTTGAATTAATAAATTAAATGTATTTTTCCGAAATGTTCATTTTTTTCTCTTTCTATAGGAATCAAATACTTTCTATATGTCTATAGCTGTGATAGATTTATCACAGGTTAAATTACCACTTTTTCCAGATTTTCTACATTTTAATGACTTTCTGAAAGCCCCTACATAGAGTAGATGGATAGAATGAATAGCTCAACACCTGAGTTTGTATTGTTAGGACTCACCAACACTCAGGAACTTGAGATTTTCTTTTTTTTCATATTTTTGCGGGCCTATGCAGCGATTTTGGCAGGAAACCTTCTCATCGTGGTCGCCGTAACCTTTGACTCACTTCTGTAATCCTCGCCAATGTACTTCCTCCTTGGAAATCTCTCCTTCCTCGATATGTCGATTTCCACAATCACAACCCCTAAGATGGTCACAGATTTCCTCAAGGAGAATAAAACTATTTCTTTGTGGGGCTGTATGGCTCAGATGTTCTTCCTCCACCTTTTAGGTGGCAGTGAGATGACTCTTCTCATAGTCATGGCTGTTGATCGGTACATTGCAATATGCAAACCTCTTCATTACACACCCATCATGAATGGCCGGGTCCTCATGGGCTCTGTGCTGCTATCATGGGCTGTCGGTTTTGTGCATACCATGAGCCAGATGGTTTTTACTATCACCTTACCTTTTTGTGGCCCCAATATAGTGGACAATATTTTTTGTGACCTTCCTCTAGTTCTAAAACTTGCCTGCACTGAGACCTATGTTCTGGAGTTACTGGTAATTGCTGACAGTGGTCTGCTGTCTTTCATCTGCTTCATACTCCTGCTCACTTCCTACACTGTCATTCTGGTAAGTGTCCAATGTCGATCCTCTGGTGGACTCTCCAAGGCTCTGTCCACACTGTCTGCTCACATTACTGTGGTCACCCTGTTCTTTGGACCGTGCATCTTCATTTATGCTTGGCCATTCAGTGGCTTTTCAGTGGATAAGTTTCTTTCTGTGTTTTATTCGGTTATCACACCCTTACTGAACCCCATTATTTACACTCTGAGGAACCAGGAAATGAAAGCAGCCATGAATAGACTGAGGACCCAACACATCAGATCCAGACAGACCTTCTAGGCAACAATCATAATGATGAAGCTTTTTAGTGTAAAATCCATGTATGATACATCTCAGAATAAGTTCATATTAATTCATTTTGTTTGTAGATTTTTTAAAATTTTCATAATACATATTAAAATTGTCAAATGTTCCATCATTACACTTCTATAACATGTTCGGTTTTATTGGAGAATAATTATTTTAATTAAAATTCAATTCAGTCAGGGTTAATACTTTTTAATGTAATAAAGAAGTAAATAGAAAAAAACTGACTCTAACTATAGTTGGCAACCAAGAAATGCCCAAGACTAAATTTCAGTAAATAAAGAGGAATCAAAAAGGAATTTATTTATCTATTTTTAATTCAGAATTAGGGAACTTTCAACTAAAATCTCTAGTTGACTAAATGTGCATTTAATTATATGAACTCTTGTAAATTCCTAAACACACACACATAAACTCACAGTTTTGTGGATCCTAATATGTGTAAGAATTATCTTTTAACAAGGCAAACAGGCCAGTTTCTGTGTGTAGATAGATCTAAGTATCGTTTACTCACAAAAAACACTTATTTCTTTCTTTAAAAAATAGAAATTCCACCTGACATATATGCTACACTCAGCTCATTCTACCTTACTCTTTCCTTCATGTTCGTATACATATTTGTTCTCATGTATCTCTCAAGAATCAAGTGAGAGCATTACTATAATGTTAATTTCCATGGACAAGGGAAAATGAAGAGGCACCTATATATTCCTGGCAATCACATCACAAGAAAACAGGAAGTATTCAAGCTGCCTACCTTGTATAAAGTGTATTCAATTAAAATATTTCATCTGTGGTTCATGGGTATTAGAATAAAAAGACATTGTATGGCCTCTTTGATGTGCCCTCTTCTCTCCCACACACTCAGGAACATTTTTGCAGGCTTTTATCCAGTACTTTTTCATCATTGCCTCTTGTATGTGTAATACACTAATTACAGACTAAAGGGTGTTTTAAAGATGTATTCTTAGTCATATGTGCATGACATATTTTAGACTCAAATTTTATTTTAAAAAACACATTGAAGAGGATAGGAACTGGGTCCCTAAGGATCATTGGGCATATATATATATTTGTATCTATTTCTTATGAATTAATTCAATCATAAAATTAAGTATAGACATTGATATAACATGTAGCTTTACCAAATTTCTAATATTTTGCCACATTTATTTCAGATTCTTTTACTACAAAAATGTATTATAAGATATAATAAAGACTCCTAAACAACCAGCTACATCTAGTTATTTTATTGTAGCAAAGATCACTGTCAACTCCATTATTATTCCTTTGTATGTTTTTAAGAATTATTTCCCTCATTTTTCATATATTGTGTATAAAAACATTTTGCACATTTTTAACTTGATATAAATGGAATCTATATAAATGTTATTATTCCAAAATTTATTTTTTTACTCAGTTTAATGTTTTAATGACTTACCTAAATAAATATATGCTTCTCTGGCATTTTTTATTGTGGTTAAAACCATATAACATTTTAAACATTTTTAAGTATACAGTAGTGTTAACTATGTGCACCTTGTTGTGCAACAGATTTCTAGAATTTTTCATCTTGCAAAACTAAAATTCTATCCTCCTTTACAAAAAACTCCCCTTTCCACCTCTTATTAGCTCCTGGCAATCACCATTCCACCTTCTGTTTCTAAGGCTTTGACTACTTGAGATTTATATAACTGAATTATGCAGTATTTGTCACTTTGTGACTGGCTTATTTCACTTAGCATAATGTCTTCAAATTTTAACCATATTGTAGCCTGTGACAGGATTTTTTCTTTTTTAAGGCTGAATATTAGTCCATGTTAGGTATATACCACATTTTCTTTATTCATTCATCCACTGATGGAGGTTGCTTCCTCCTCTTAGCTATTGTGAATAATGCTGCAATGAACATAGGTGTGTAAACATGTCTTCAAGATCCTGTTTTTAATTCTTTTAGAGATATACCCAGAAGTCAGATTGGTGTAGCATATGGGGATTCTGTTTTTAATTTTTTGAGGAACCTCCCTAGATTTCCAGAGCAGCTGCACCATTTACGTTCCTACTAATGGTGCAAAAGTTTCCAATTCTTCCACATCTCCACATCCCTGCCAGCACCCATTATTTTCTGGGTTCTTCCTAGTTTTTGTTTTTGTTTTGATAGTGGCCACCCTAACACGTGTGGTTTTGATTTGCATTTCCCTGATAATGAGTGATGTTGGGCATTTTTTCATATACTTGTGGGTTATTTGTGTATTTTTCTTGGATAAATGTCTATTCAAGTCCTTTGCCCATTAAACTGTTGGTTTTTGTTGTTAAATTATAGAAGTTCTTTATAGATTCTGGATATTAACTCTTCTTATTATAATTTATTTGAATATAGTTGACACACAATGTTACATTAATTTCAGGTGTAAAATGCAGTGATTCAACAAGTCTATACATATATATGCTATGCTCACCACAAGTATAGTTGCCATCTGTCACCATATAGTCCTATCACAATATCATTGACTATATTCCTTATGCTATACCTTTCATCCTTGTGACTTACTTATTCCAAAACTGAAGGTCTGTATCTCTCACTCCCCTTTGCCCATTTTGCCCAACCTCCAATATCCTTCCCTCTGGCAAACATTGGTTTGTTCTCTGTATTTATAGGCCTGATTCTGCTTTTTGTTTGTTTATTCATTTATTTTTCAGTATTAACTGTCCATCAAATGTATGATTTGCAAATATTTCTTCCATTCTATAGTTTGCCTTTTCACTATATTTATTATATGAATTGAAAATATCTTCGCTCTTATAGATTATAAAACTTTGTGCTGTTTATAAATACACAAAATTTAAAATATTTACATTTAATTATCTTTTCCTTTAGGTTTGTGATTTTGTCTCTTATGTAATACACCTTTACAACTGATTGCCCAAAATATTCTGTTTTCTCTTTTTTTTTAATAATTTTAAGCTTTTTGCTTTTATCACATTTAGTTATTTAATCCAACTGGAAGTTAAATTTTGTATTGGTATCTGATAGGAATTTAAGTTACTTTTATATGGACATAAACAGGCATTCAAATACCATCTACTGAAAAGCTTTTCTCTAATGATTGAAATGTCACCTTTGCTATATATCAAGAATCCCCATTATATGCTTGGGTCTGTTTCTGGCCTCTGTCAATACTTTCACTAGTCATTTCCACTACACTGTCTTAAACAGAGTTGTTATTTGTCAGAGTGAATCTGCAATCTCAAATGCTCTACTTTAAGTATATCCCAGTTCTTGTCAATTAACTCTTCCAGATGATTGTAGGATAAGTTGTCAAATTCTACAAAAACAATTTTAGAATAGCAATTGAAATCAGAATTTATAAATTAATTTATAAATAAAATAATTCATCAATGCAGCATATCTTTTTATTTGGTTACATTTCATTTTATACTATTTAGTGATATTTTAGTAGGTGATATTTCTTTTGGCTAAAACCACCAGTATAATGCTGAAGGGAAGGCATTTTCCCCCCTGAATTTATAAGTGTTTGCTTCTAAAATAATATCATTTAAAATTAAGATATGTTTCTTTTATTAATTTCTAATCTTTTTAAAATTGTGATTGCTGAATTTATAAAAAGTTTATGCACACTTTGAGATAATTGTATCTTTTTTCATTTAATCTGTGATACTAGCAGATTAACTTAATATTGTCAACATTTCCTTGAATTTGTAGTTTAAACTCCAGTTTGTAATAATATGGTTTTTCTTTTGCCTTTCATCTTTCCAGGTTTAATTTACTAGTTGTTTTCCTTTTGGTTTGTTTTAGAGTTGTTCTTTGTACAATTTTCTCTCTTTTCCTATTGTCTAAAACAGTTTAAAATGCAGTAACGACAGCTTATTTTTAAAAGTTGAGTATAAGCCCCTCCACCTATCACCATCTTTTCGACACCGAAGCTTGCTCACTTTTCAGGGAAAGCCTTCCCTAATCCTCCAAACTGGACTAGGACCCTCTGTTGTATTATTCCAAAGCAGCCTGGCGTCAGACCATAATATTTTAATCAAATGCTTGCATCTATCTATATTTCCCATTAGGACATAAACAAATCACGAAGTCAAGACCCATGTCTATCTTACTCCCTGGAATATCCCTAGTGGGTGTCCGCCATAAAGCAGTTACTTACTAAACACTGCGTGACTGACTGACTGATTAGATTGCAGGCATCACTGACATACCTTGTCAGATACATAAGCTCTTTCTTCTTTTTAATTTTTTTTAAAGATTTTATTTATTTTATTTATTATTTTATTTATTTGACAGAGACAGCCACCGAGAGAGGGAACACAAGCAGGGGGAGTGGGAGAGGAAGAAGCAGGTTCCCAGCAGAGGAGCCTGATGTGGGGCTTGATCCCCAGAATGCTGGGATCACGCCCTGAGCCGAAGGCAGACGCTTAACGACTGCGCCACCCAAGCACCCCTTCTTTGTAATTTTTAAGAGAAAGTATTAGCTGAACATTTAAGAGACACTCTGCTTCATGACAGGCCTTAATTAATTGCTTCTTTGTATCATGCAGGCAAGAAAAGATTTAGAACACCAGACAACATTTATCAGTCATTTTTTCCCCTACTTTCCTGTGGTAACCGTTTTGTAGCATTGACATAAAAACAATGCTTCAGTTTATTGTACATTAGAGTGTGTTTATTTTCATCTCTTCTTCCTAAATTAATTCTTTACTGCAATTCTTTCATTCTAAATGTATTTATTTCCCTTTAAATATATCAATTTCTTTATGAAATGGGAACTGCTATTTTATGAACCTAGGTGCTTTAATTTACAAAAATGCCATTCTATTTTATTTTCCTCTGAATACAATTCATATAATTTTATACAAGAGAGCTCATTACTTCGAAGCACTGCTATTATTCAACAGTACAAATAAACTTACTTTACTTCCTATTCACCAAATGACGGACAGCTAAACTGCTTATGATTTCTTATTTCCATAAATGATTTATTAATATTTGTCCAACAGCCTTATGTAGGTATAAGAATTTCTCTAAGATAAACACCCAGAAGAGAAAAAAACTGGATAATAAAGCATTTACCCACATAATTTCACTAAATTTTATAGACTGCTTTCCAGAATTACTCTAATTCCAAGTACAGAGCAAGAGTCCCTATTGCTCACGTCCCCTCTACAAAGTTAGCATAATTTGCCCTTCTAAATTTTTGTTTCCACATAAAATAACATCTTGTTTCTTTAATTTGCCATTTTTTCTGATTACCAGTGAATTTGGCACCCCTCTCATACCTACTAGCTATTTAAACTTTTCTATGAACTACTCTTTTAAGACTTGGCCCACTTAAAATAAGTTTTCTGTGCTTTTCTTGGTGATTTGTGTGCTGTACTTCTGTTCTAGTAACATAGATGTCTGTTTAAATGCTAATTTAAATGACTTAAAATAAATAAAATTAAAATTAAATTGAAGACTCACTCAGATTCAGGTGTTTAATAGCTGTATGTATATAGTGGCTACCATATGGGACAAGATAGATATAAACCATTTTCATCATCATAGAAACTTCTACTGGGTAGCAGTGATCTAGATAGTAACCCTTGTCAATTTAATATATTACAAATATTTCTTTTGAATTTGTTATTTATTACTTTTGTCACTAGTTTTCCTGACTGAACAAAAATTTGTGTTCTGAAATTTATTAAAGGTTTCCCTTTTTATTCATTTTAAAATATCTGATTATAAAATGTTCAACAATATGCTACACAGATATTCCTCAATATTTTCTTCTATTATTACCATATCATATTTTTCACATTTTGTGGTTAAATATTTCTGGAGCCCACCTTTGCATATTTGAAAAGTAGGGACCCAACTTTATTCTTCTTCTCTTAGTTAACCACTAGCCTCAGCAGCAACTACAAATTAATCTGTCCTTTTTCCACAGTTCTACTTGCTTATAACATAAGTGTGTGTGTGTATAAATGTATATCATGTATATGTGTATATATAAAAATGTATATCACATATGTATATAATCACAAAATAAGTATCTCATATATGCATATACTTATATGTGTGCATGTATTTCAGAACTTATATGTATGCATATACACGTAGATGGTCTGAGTTTTCTACTCAGTTCCATTTATTTGTCTTTTGTTTTACCATTACTTTATTATTTTTCATGCTATCACTTCATATATGGTTTAATATCTAGTTGATGTGTTCACCTGTTTTGTAATTCTATTCAAAGTTCACTTAGCAAACCATGCACCTTTATTTATGTATGTTTCACTATCAGTTTTTTTTTTAAGCAGTCAAGTTTTTTAGTAGAATACATGTATTTAGGACACTGATGTCTTTGCCATGTTTTGTCATTTCCTTCATGAGTATGATATGTACTTCCATTTAATCAAACTGTAATTCATATCTTCTTCTTTTTTTTTTTTTTCTAGGCAAAGAACTTTATTAACCTTGTTTCAAACTTTATTCCAAGGCTTCTTCAACTTAATTAGCTGGAAAGAATGAATTGTGTATAAGCAAAAACTGAAAAGAGTGGCAGTGTCCAAAGGGCTTGGGCTTAAAAATATTAGAGATCTAGATTTTATCAGATCCATGAACGAAATTTTAAAAAGCCAGATTGTTTGGGCAGAGCTTCAGCCAGTAACTTCTTCAAGTTTTATCTTCTTCAGAAGTTGACTCAATTCAGTTTGCTTCATTCTTGGAAGCTTCATCAAAATTCTCCACAAGATCTGGAACTTCACCATCGTCATCCTCTCCAGTAGCAAGTGGTGCTTTTCCATCCACAGATTGTTTGGGCAGAGCTTCAGCCAGTCTCCTTAAACTAGTCAGACTGTCTGCACCAAGTGGGTTTAAGAAACTGGGTAGCATTTCCGTCAGCTGCTTTGTCTCAGCATGGCCTGAAATGGTGAAAGTGTTCACGGCGAGTGATGTCTGAGCTTTGGGGTTATTAAAATGGATCACAGTTCCTTGGTTTGTGAACATGTTCACTTCTTCAATACCAGAGATATTGTTTACCCCTAACTTCTTTAAGGAGAACTGAAGTTCTTTATCATCTGCTGTAGCCGTTCTATGAACCACCTTCTTTCGGCAAGCAGTTCCTTTCCCACCAATGCGCACTTGTGCTTGCAGTTTGGCAAGTTTCTCCTGGTTCATGATAGTTTCTTTCATCTTGTTGGAGCAGAAATGGGACCTTGGGGGGAATAGGGTTGGCGCTTAGGGGGTCTGGGGCGGACCAGGTGAGATTAGGTGCACACATGTGGGGACGCAAGATGGCAGCTAGAGGGATGCCAGAAGTGATGCCCAAATTGTAATTCATATCTTTTTTTTTTTTTGGTTGCAGCAAAAGCAGGTCTTTATTTTTTTATTTTAATAGTTTTTTATTATATTACGTTAGTCACCATGCAGTACATCCTGGTTTTTGATGTAAAGTTCATACCTAACACAGGTTTTTAAATTTTCTCCATAATACCATTATTTTTAACTTGCAAATATCACTTTGTCCCGTTTAGTTGTTGTAGGTAAACTTGTTTCTGCTATAATATTAATAATATTTAAGGGGCGCCTGGGTGGCACAGCGGTTAAGCGTCTGCCTTCGGCTCAGGGCGTGATCCCAGCGTTATGGGATCGAGCCCCACATCAGGCTCCTCTGCTGTGCGCCTGCTTCTTCCTCTCCCACTCCCCCTGCTTGTGTTCCCTCTCTCGCTGGCTGTCTCTATCTCTGTCAAATAAATAAATAAATTTAAAAAAAATTTAATATTGGCTTTATATGTAGATATAAAGATAATATAGGTATACAAAATAATAAATACATTTGTGTAAATATATGTATATACATAAGGTATATAGATATGTACATAATTAAATTATACATGTGTGTAGATATAATTACATATAATAAATATTCATATGTATATAATACACAGGAATATATGCATTATATATACACATATTATTTTAATTCTGAGCCTTGAGTAAGTTATAGACATAATGCTCTTCCACCTCAGTGTATTTCCTAAAACAATGTAATTTTTAAACTTGGAAATCAACATTAATATGATATGGATATCTAAGCTACCAAACTTATTCAAATGTTTGCCAGTTATGTGAATAATATCCTTTTAGAAAAGAAAGTCTCTAGTCCAGGAGCAATCCAGGATCACAAGTTGTATTTCATTACCATGACTCTTTTTTTTTTACATTTATTCTTCAACAATTCCTCAATCTTTCTTTAATTTTCATGCCACTCACTGCTTACAGGTAACCAATCTCATTGTTTAATGATTTGTTTCCTATGTTTCATTTTGCATAAATGTGCAGATATTTTCCTTTTTGCTTGCTTCCTGTAGACATTATGCTAGCCTTTCATTTAACACTGTATCCTGGAAATATCAGGTCATATGACTGCCATATACGGTCATAAAGATCTTCCCCATTCTTCATCACAGCTGTGTGTCTCAAATGTTCTAATAAATATATGAAAAAAGTAGAAAAGGAACACAATTCACATGTTCTCTGGCAGCTTATCATACACCCTAGCAAACCCTTATCCGCCTCGGACTGAACTATTCATGTCAGATCAGTGCTACCATATGCTTCGCCAGGATATTCTCAAAAATGTTATTCTAGTTTCTCAGATCATTCACTTTCTTTCCATATCTGTGTCACCACTGAGTTGGACCTCAGTTAAAGTGTCTATATCGCCTAAAGCTGGTTGCCAACATGTCAAGAATGTCATTTTGTTTTCATAATTATAACAACATTTTGAATGAATTAAATCCTCATTCTCTGCTGGTGAGGTTTGATTCTGTAATTGATTCAAAGTTCAAACACTGAAAAACTACTTTCCACCTCTCCCATCCCCTTGTAGGATGCTCAGGCAAAGAGGGATTGAGCTGCATTTAAATTCTATGGAATTAATATGAGCACAGCTTCCCTGGGGTAAGGAGGTGACATATTTCTGCTTTTATATCTGAGGTCATTGCAAATGATTTATATGTAGAGACTTCTATGTTTCATGGCTTCTTAAAAAGCTTTGAACACCTTCACCTTTGGTAATTCTGTTAGAATAACAGTGCCTTGCCAATAAAAGATTTTCTAAAAAAGACATTTTCAAACCACACCCAGTGCCAAGGTGCAGGTACAGGGCTTACATCCATCCACCCGGCATCTCCATCTGTGGGAGAGTTTTATTTGAAAATGAGTCATATACATAATAAGGCTGGAAATAGTCATTTTGCTGGTACCAGTGGCAATAAAATATGCTTAATCTGATTATTTTAAAACACCAAATTTAAAACAATTACTGGCCTCACAGCCACCTGAAGACAAGAGAAGAAAAAAAGCAACCAGCTCTAAAAATCTCTCTAATCACCACAGTGGGTCTCACCTCATCTGTCCTATTAAAACTATCATTGATTCTAAAAGATGAAACCATTACAAAATTTCTTTGTGAAGCATTATTCCCTCAAGAGAAAGAATTCCCATTAAAATCACCTACTGAGGATTCCTGGAATTTTCCAGCACTTACCAGTGTTAGCTAATACTAACAGATAGTATATTAGGAAGTCCCTAGGTTGGAGTTTATACACCTTAGTGATTCATTCCTTCTCACCTATGAATTCAGAAGACTCCTGGCCATCCTTCCCATCTGAACACACTGCCTGTAGCTGCTTCTGAACTGGTAAGCTTACGAGATGTTGCAAACATAATAAATTCCATCCATCTGCCTGTTAGGCTCACACAAAATAGCAAATGTTAGCTGAGCTTGTTATAAACACTAGTGAAAGGCACAATCTCAGGTTTGGGAAAATGATTCAGAGATTCTGGAAAATGAGCCAGAAAGAAAGTTTCACTCAGAGTTATGAAAATTAAGTGAGATCATTTATGTGAAGTTCCTAAAAATCTAATCTGGCAAATAGCAGAACCTCAATAAGTGACTGCATTTATTGTCATTGAGGAAAGGTTTTTCTGCCAGGCACAGTGCTACGTGCTAAGATGACAATAAATAAATGTTAAAAATTCATAATCTTGGAAGACATAAGTCTATAAAAATAACTACATCACTAGTTAAAAAGGCAAATTGTTACCATGAGGGCACAGAGAAAAGAAGCATTAATTCTTACTCGGCTTGTTAGGAAACGATCCACAGAGAATCTACTCTTTGATGTAGGCATTAAGGACAAATAAAAGTGAGAAAATCAAGAGGATTCATTTATGTAGATGCATTTATTTCTTCTTGATACGGAGTTAAATTTCCTGACATCATCCTTTCTAGAAGCCTTTGCAGAGTGAGGCTGCATCTAACCTTAAAACATACAGCCAACTCTCAATAACTCAAGGCAATGTAAGAACACCGAAGCATTTTCCATCCAAACAGGTAGCTGTATGTGGGGTTTTCGTTGATGTGGTTGCTTCAGCTCTACCAGTTCCAATAAAGAAATTGCCAGAGCTATATTGCTGATCTTGGACTATTTTTTGTGAGGCTGGGAAGAATAAAGAAGAGCCTAGAAAGTATAAGAATATGCTAGACAAGAAATACAGACCTGCCCTGAACTACTCTTAGAACCCGCATACACACCAGAAACGAGATCACTTGGGATCAGCTTTATTCCAGTGACCTCACCCATAATTACTACTACTTCTCCAAGCCTGGGCTCCCTTTTTTTTGTGTGATCTGCTCAACAGCCCTGTCCAATTCCTCTCCCCAATGGGAAGAGCAAAAATTCATTACCCACATTCTCTTCATAATATATGGGGCTAGAAAACAATAGAAATGGGGCTCTGGAAAGACTGGCTAGGTCAAAGTAAAGCAAAGAAAGTAGACTTTACCATTTCTCTGAGGAGGAAAAGAATGGGAGTCAATAAAAGAGCACCATAGGATTGATGGTTGTGTGGGCTTTGGGGAGGCAGAGAGGGAGCAGTTACTGGGAGTGGAGAAGTCCCAGTGAGGAAAGGGATTGAGCAATCCCGAAAGCTGACAAGTGTTAGCTTCTTCTCCTGAAACTATTAATTCAGAAATAAAGTGTTAATTCCTACATTTAAAAAGAAAACACTATAGAACACATGCAAGCATACCTTGGAGATATTGGGAGATGGTTCTAGACCACCACAATATAGCAAACATTGCAATAAAGTGAGTCACATGAATATTTTGCTTTCTCAATGCTTAGGACATCTCAATACTTTGACCGAGCCAGTCTTTCTAGAGCCCCATTTCTATTGTTTTCTAGCCCCATATATTATGAAGAGAAAGTGGGTAATGAATTTTGAATATTGTCTGTTCAGTGTGCAATAGAATTGTATGTAAAAAAAAAACAATGTATATATCTCAGGTGAAAAAAAACCTTTATTGCTAAAATTGCTAACTATCATTTGAGCTTTCAGCAAGTTGTAATCTTCATGCTGCTGGAGGGTATTACCTCTGTATTTATGGCTGCTGACTGATGAGGGTGGTGGTTGCTGAAGGCTAGGGTTGCTGTAGCAATTTCTTATAATAATACAATGAAATCTGCCACATTAGTTGAGTCTTCCCTTCACAAATGATTTCTCCGCAGCATGCAATGCTATTTGACAGCATTTTAGCCACGGCAAAGCTTCTTTCAAAACTGAAGCCAATCCTCCCCAACTTTGCTGCCTTATCAATTAAGTTTATGTAATATCATAAACCCTTTGTTGTCATTTAGAGTCTTCACCGTATCTTTACAAGGAGTAGATTTCATCTCAAGAAACCACTGTCTTTGCTCATCTATAAGAAGCAAATATTCATCTGTTGAAGTTTTATCATGAGATTGCTGCAATTTGGTCACATCATCAGATTTCACTTATAATTCTAATTTTTTTGTTATTTCCACAATATCTACAATTACTTCCCCCACTGAATCTTGAAACCTTCAAAGTCATCCATTAGGGTTGGAATCAGCTTCTTCCAAACTCTTGTTCATTTTGCTATATTGACCTTTCCCATGAATCATGAATGTGCTTAATTGCATTTAGAATGGTCAATCCTTTCTGGAAGTTTTCAACTGACTTTGCCCAGATCCATCAAAGGAATGACTACCTATGGCAATTACACCCTTATAAAATGTATTTCCTATTTTTTAAAAGATTTTATTTATTTATTTGACAGAGAGAGAGCACACAAGGAGACACAGCTGCAGGCAGAGGGAGAAGCAGGTTCCCTGCTCAGCAGGGAGCCCAATATGGGACTTGATCCCAGGACCCTGGGATCCTGACTTGAGCCAAAGGTAGACACTTAACCAACTGAGCCACCCAGGCACCCCTAAAATGTATTTCTTAAATAGTAAGGCTTGGAAGTTGAAATTACTCCCTGATCCATGGGCTACAGAATGGATGTTGCATTACAAGGCATTAAAATAACATCCATCTCATTGGACATTTCCACCAGGGCTCTTGGGTGACATGGTACATTGTCAATCAACAGTAATATTTTGAAAGAAATCTTTTTTTTTCAAGTAGTTGTCTAAAAGTGGGTTTAAAATATTCAGTAAACGGTGGTATAAGCAGATGTGCTATAGGGCTTTGCTGTTATATTTGCAGAGCAAAAGCAGAGTAGATTTAGCATAATTCTTTAAGGGCCCCAGGATTTTCAGAATGGAAACTGGGCCTTGGCTTCAAATTAAAGGCACAAACTACATTAGCCCCTGAAAGGAAAGTCTGCCTGTACTTTGAAGCTTTGAAGCAGGCATTGACTTTTCCTTTCTAACTATGAAAGTCCTAGGTGGCATCTTCTTTCCATATAAGGCTGTTTCATCTACAGTGAGAATCTATTGTTTAGTGTAGCTACCTTCATTAATTATCTTAGCTGGATCTTCTAGTTAAACGTGCTAGCTTCTCCAACAGCACTTGCTGCTTCACCTGCATTTTTGTTACAGAGACAGCTTCTTTCCTTAAACCTCATAAGACAGTCTCTGCTAGCTTCAATTTCTTCTGCTGTAGCTTCCTCATCTCTCTCAGCCTTCCTAGAATTGAAGAGACTTAGGGCCTTGCTCTGAATTAGGTTTTGGCTTAAGGGAATGTTGAGTTTGGTTTGATCTTCTCTCCAAACCACTTAAAGTCTCTGTATCAGCAAGAAGTCAATTTCACTTTCTTACTATTCACATGTTCTTGGGAGTCGCAATTTTAATTTCCTTCAAAAGCTTTTCTTTTGCTTTCATAATTTGGCTGTTTGGCACAAGAGGCCTAGCTTTTGGCCTATCTCAGTTTTCAATATGCCTTCCGCAGTAATCTTAACCATTTCTCATTTTTAATTTAACGTGAGAGATGTGTGACTCTTTTTTTTTTTTTTTCACTCAAATAGTTACAGGCCATTGTAGGGTTATTAACTGACCTAATATCAACATTGTTTTGTGTCAGGGAATAGAGAGTCCTAAGGAGGGAGACAGAGATGGGGAACAGCCAGTTGTTGGAGCAGTAGGAATACAAACATTTATCAATTAAGTTTCCCATCTTAAACAGATACAGTTAGAACACCAAAACAATTATGATAGAAGCAACAGAGATCAATGATCTCAGATCACCATAACAAATATAATGAAAAAGTTTAAACACTGCAAGAATTATGAAAATGTGAGACAGAGACACAAAGTGAGCAAATGCTGTTGGAAAAATGGTGGTAGTAGACTTGCTCAATGTAGTGTTGCCACAAAGCTTCAATTTCTAAAATACACGGTATCTCCAAAGTGTAATAAAACAAGGTATGCCTGTATAAATGAGTTTAGAGACTTATATTTAGGGATCTAACTAGAGATATGTGACCAATGCCTAGGGTAATAGAATTATGACTGAAAGTGAAAAAGATAAACAGTGGTTCTCAACCAGAGACAATTCTGTCCCCCATGGGACATTTGGCAATCTCCGGAGACATTTTTGGTAGCCACAAGGAAGTGGATGTGCAGGTAACTAGCAAGTAGAGACTAGGGATGGTATTAAGTATCCTACAATGCAAAGGGCAGCCCCTGCAACCAAGAATTATTCAGCCCCAAATGTTAATGGTGCTGAGAAATCCTGGAGGGTAGGAATATAATAGAATGAGGCATAAAAATTTGGGTATGCTGAGTTGTTTTAGGTGGAATCTAAATTAAAATACTAGTTAGGGTTTCACAATCACAATAACATCAGAAAGCAATAATTTATGTGTTTTACAGAATTGGATTATAAAAGGCATTTTTTAATGATTTTGAGTTGCCACAGTTACTTTTGTGTTGAAGTACACATGCTAGTTGGCTCGACCAAGCCTCTTCAGAAGGAAAGTCACTGTGCACAGCCACAGTTGAAGTGGATCTTCTAGGTCTCCCAGTCAGGGCTAAGGGAGCATAGACAGGTAATATGGGACACATACAAAGAAAAGAAGGCATTGAGAGGCTCTTATTCCATGAGCTTTACTCTGGTTATTTATTGTTACATATATAACACAGGCTCAGTGGTTTAAAACTTTTATAATTAGCTTTCCTACTTCTCCAGGGTAATTATGTTCAGCTAGATGGTTTTCCTTGGGTCCTTCAAAGCAATTGTAGGTATATGACAGCTGTGGCTGCAGTCAACTAAAGGCTTGCCTGGGCTGGATTTCCAAGGCTAGAAACTGATGTCTGCTATCTCCTAGGAGCTCATTTGGGACTGCTGAGCACATCACATATATGTGGCTCTTCTACAAAGTCTGGGATTCTCATTATATGGTGGCTGGGTTCCCAGAGGGGATGACCTAAGAGCAAGTGTTCCAAGAAGCCCAGATGGACCCCACAGAGCTCTTTATTATTAGACTTAGAGGTCAGACAACATAACTTCCACTGCCTTCTATGAGTCAAGGGCAAGCCACTAGTCCAGCTCAAACTTAAGAGGAAGAGACTATACTACACAAGGGATTAAATGCTGGGGTATATGACTCATTGAATGGTCATATATCAGAGACAAAAAATCACAACCTTGACTATCCTCATAGATTAGAAACTCGCCGTTGAGGAATGATTTGGTCGGATAACTTTAATAATGGGAAGCACATGGGTCTGAGAATTGGAAGTCTGGGGATCATGTAAGTCAACTACAGGATCTGAACTGAAGCTGGGGACAAGTGGCAGGAGAAAGGAAGAAGGGTTTGGATGGCATCTGTCATCAGCAGGCAATCAGACATGCCTACCTGTTAAAACCCTATCATAGTTAACATTTTAACAAAGGGCCTGGTACACTATAGGCTTTTATTAAATATGTACTGATTTTCAAACCTATAAATGTTTTATTTCCATCTGTGTAAGGGCTTTTGGTGAATAAATCTAAGTTTAAGACTTTATCATTGAAAACAATACATCCCTTCTCCCTCTCTGAACTTTCGTATGCTATACAATGGGGTACTTGGTAGATGTCTTTTTCATTTGCTCTGTGATTGCTTATAAGTGAAAGCTATATTCTCTCAATCAGTCTAGTGTGTTGATTAGGGCTAGAGGTCATAACCTAATCTTTTCATTCACCACATTCCCCCTCATACCCGGTCTCTCTCCATTAACTAACATACAGTGTAAAGAAAGTTCTTTGAATCAACAGCTTCAGTATCTCGCCTAAAATGGCTCCTCTGTTTCCTTGAACAGTGGCACTGACTGTGTTACTACAATTAGACATTTATAATAGGGACTTGTTTTTCACTCCTATTACTTGCTAACCGGCAGTTTGTATTCCCAGTATGTTCCCTGTATCCTTGTTCACCAAATCTGTTAACCCCTAGAAATATTTTAACTGCAGAGTTACACTATATTTCAGCCCAGAGTCAAGAAATTTTGAGTATAATTAAATGTGGAATATTTCAGCCCAGAGTCAAGAAATTTTGAGTATAATTAAATGTGGAACACATACGAGTATCTAGTAATTACAGCATCTCTACTTTGGAAGTGAAGGCAAGATGTTCACACAAAAGTAGCTGACTGTTTTGCTGCTTAAACAAATAGCCCTTTACCATCAGAGAGGTTCTGCATGTTCTAAGCCCACAGTACTGCTGAAACAGTTCACATGTATGATATATGCCCTTTCCAGGTGCAGACTCTGAGTCTGATGATGTAACATGCTTCTCTAAAAAGCATCCTAAAGCTCACATTCCCACCTGTCTGGAACCAACCATCCGCCTCAGCTGATCTTTTTAGCTGCAAACATCTCCCACACTTTTTCTATTCTGCAGCCTTGGTCCTACTGTAGTTACTAATAGTGCCATCGAGGTCCCAAAAGCCATACATTCCTGTTCCCTATCAGGGATTACTTTTCATTCATTTTCCTGCTTTCCACAAATGGAACAGGCTATAATCTACACATACAGAAGGTACTAGTGACAAATACATTAATAATTTTATCTCTTATTTGTATAGGATTTCAACCTCATACAGCATATCATACTTAATCTCGTTTGCTCTTCCACTGGACTTTAATGTTAGTTTTCTCAAGTTTTCACAGTAAAGTGATTTGTGTAAGAGCAGAATGTGAGTTATCAGTAAAATCCAAGGTATGACACCACCTTAATGACAGTCAGAGCTGTTTCCAATGCCCGCACCTGTCACAACAATTGTGAAGTAATGTCTTGCTTATCTATCTTTTGATTAATAAAAGATCATAACTAATTGTTACTTTCTATGTTTGCAAATAAGTACATGCTTGATTTGTGAGGGTAGCATAGGGTAGAACTAAAACGATCATTAAATGAATCTTCCTAAACAAGCTGCTGTCAAACTTAGACAAGAAGTTGTAAGGTACTGGGGCGCCTGGGTGGCACAGCGGTTAAGCATCTGCCTTCGGCTCAGGGCGTGATCCCGGTGTAACGGGATCGAGCCCCACATCAGGCTCTTCTGCTATGAGCCTGCTTCTTCCTCTCCCACTCCCTCTGCTTGTGTTCCCTCTCTCGCTGGTTGTCTCTATCTCTGTCAAATAAATAAATTAAAAAAATCTTTAAAAAAAAAAAAAAGAAGTTGTAAGGTACTGATCCTGTATTTTTTTTTTTTTTAGCCCAACCAGTAGCTGCTTACAAACTTCTTTGGAAACCCTCAGGCATATTATTCCCTAAATTATGAATGATTGCAATAACTTGGAAATAAGGTAGGGTATGGAGGGAAAAAAACCCTTGCTGCTCTGTTATTATTCTTCATACGTAGATTTCTACAAAACACTTTCTTACTCCAAAGACATCAATCTAAGCACAAAGATTTTCAGGTCATAGGAATCCCACAAAGGAGTATTTGGGTCTTGAAGTTATTTAGTTGCAGTTCACATTACAACAACCAAAATATGTCTTTGTTAATAGTTGTTACATTGACCAATAATTTAAAAAATATATAAATTTTATATGTATATATTTTAATACATTTTATGTTTACAAAATGAGTTCATAATTTATAAATTTCATTATAACCTACCTTTTTTCACTTAAATAATGTGAATATTTTCCATATTCTTAGTTTTATTAAACACCACTTAATTGTTAGCAGAATATTATATCCTAAGATTCCTATAACTCATTGAAGAAAGTAAGCCCCAACTGTAAGAATTCTAGATTGCTCAACTTTTTACACATAACACTAATGTTGCTCTAGGTTGTTGCTTATAAGCTAGGCTTAGAGATGGACAGTTTAGACGTGTATCTTCTTTTTAGAGTAATAGACAATGACACAAAATTTCAAAGTCAAATGAGATTATTAAGGGACCCAAATGAATGAAAATGCAGCAACCTCCATGGCATCACTGCCCTCTACTTTCTCCTTAGAGGTCAACCCAGAACAAGCCACACAATGGAGTCCAAGGAATAAGTAAATCTGTCTGAAGTGTCAGAATTTATTTTGCAGGGCTGACCAACAGCAGGATATAGAGTTTTTTCTCTCTGCACTTTTCCTAGTTGTCTATGTGGCCACAGTTTCAGGTAACCTTCTCATTGTGGTCACAGTGTTTTACATCCCAAACCTGAACACCCCCATGTACTTTCTACCTGCGACTCTCTCCTTTATGAATGACCTTCACTTCCATTTCCACTGTGAAGACAATTGTGAAGTTGGTTAAACAAAAAAAAAGCAAAAAAAAAGGATAAGACCATTTCCTTTGCTGGATCTTTCTCCTTCACCTGTGGGTGGAGTTGAAATGGAACTTTTGGTCTCCATGGCATATGACAGATATGCGGCTATTTATGAGCCCCTACACTGCATAACCATCATGAACAGGAAGGTGTGTGTTTTGCTGGTAGTGACCTCATGATTCTTAGGTCTTCATTTAGGGTTTCAGATGCTCTGTTGTGAATTTGCCTTTCTGTGGTCCCAATGTGGTGGTCAGCATTTCCTGTGATCTCCCTCTGGTCACTAAGCTTGCCTGCATAGATACCTATATCGTACAGATTGTCACTGTTGCCAGTGTGGGATGATCTCCCTGAGCTGGTTCATGACTTTGCTTATCTCCTACAGTCTGATCCTCAAAACCATTAAGAGTCACTCCTCTACTGGGCCGTCCAAAGCTCATTCCACTTTGATCACATCACAGTGGTGATTCTCTTTCTTGGCATATGCATCTTCACCTGTATCTGGCCCTTCAGCAACCACTCTGTGGATCAATTCCTTGCTGTATTTTACACCATTGACACCCCATCTTGAACCTAATTATCTACACTCTGCGAAACAAAGAAATGAAGACAGCCATGAAGAAATTCTGGCATGATTATGTGAGTTCTAGAGAGGATATTTAGATTAAAAATATAATTTAGAGAGAAAAAAGTTTTTAAAAATTTTTAAAGAAAACTTTACATCTTTTAAAAACTTTCATTGACTTATAGAGAGTAAGTCAAGTATAAGGCATATAAAAGTCAGACCTTCAAAGATATTTTGAATGTAGTACCAACAAAAAAGAAATCAATGTCTTTATATAGTTTAAATGATGCTGATTGATTATAAAAACTGTACATTAAAAACCCATTTGTATTTGGGGCACCAACCTGGCTCAGTCAATGAAGCATGCAACTCTTGATCTCAGCATTGCAGGTTCAAGCCCCACATTGGACATAGAGATTACTTAAAAATTAAAAAAAAAAAACTTAAAAAAAGTCATTTGTATTTAAGAGGAGTGAGTAAATATATGCTTTATCAATGTATTAAAATGGTATTGGTTGAAAGGGAAAATAAAGTGAAGCCCCAGAAATTCCATCAAATTTTTCTGTTTGATCAGATTGATTTGGCACTTACCGTGGAACCAAAGTTGGTTCTCTGCTTTCTCAATAATATTAATGTTTCAGTCAGCATTCACACGTGGTGCCTCCTAAGAAAACAGTAATTCTGAGTTTCAGTATCTACGTATATACTGCCAAAGCACACTCATTTTTCTTGTTGTCGCCAAAATGAGGTGTTGTAGATGCTTTTAAGGCTGCTAATATTGTCCAATATTATTTCTATCTCAGAATCTATGTACCTGACTACAAAAAAGGGGGTACAAAATTCAGAAATACACTGATATTTTCCTTAAGGATAATTTGAATTTGAAATATGTTTAATAATAAATCACATTATGCATGTTATTATTTTATACTTTGGATATTGTCACATCACTAGTAATTCCCACTGATAAAGTACAATTCAATGGAGTTTCTCCAGTTGTGAACTTGAACAGATTTATTCACAACTTCTCTTTAGTCCTCTCTGTATTATATGACATTGATATACGAGTTAAAAACAGAATAGAAAGTTGTATTTTATCCTTTTAAGGAATCTAATTGTGGGCAAAAGTGGAGTCCTAACAACAAAAGAGGATCGATGTGTATTTTTAGACTGTTTTTTCCTTCTTTTAAGTATCATATGACATAATCACAAAACTAGAATTGAATGATTATGGAAAACCTTGAAATTAGGGAACAAATTTGAAGTAGTGGCAGCAAATGTGGTTACAGAGACAAAAAGCATAGGAAAATAATCCTGTGTATTCACTCAATGAAAACAAATAATCTGAATAATACCAAACATAAGCAAAGGTTTTCTTTAACAAACGGCGATATAAACCCCTACAGGAGAAATTTTAAAATGGATAAGTCTATTCTACTATGGTCGAACTGTCTCAAAAAGCATTCTGATAAATTCAAAATTCCCTATAGATTATTTCCTTATGTTCCATTAAAAACAAAGAAATATTCCCATTCTACAGGCAAATAAAAATTGTTTGTGAACACAAACCATAAACAAAACAGAAGCAGTGTGAAAGAAACACACACACACATTTAGTCTACTATAGACGCACGTGCTAAATGCCCACACTTCTACCTCCCAGTCAAAGATAAATATTTTTTAACAATATCTAGGGAACTATGAGAGGAGATTTTGTGGGTCAGCCACAATAACTATTAGAGAATATGAAAGAACCCAAGGCATTTAGAGAACTCCCTCATGTCCCACAAGTCAAATTTCTATTACACATCCATGCCAAGTACTCTTACCACTGGCAGAGTAGGAAACATGGGACAGCTTCACACATAGATCACACACAAATGTAGACATATTTGCTGATGTGTTCGATGGGGCCTGAAAGAGTCCCTCACCCAAAAGCTCATTCAGTATAGTCTACCACATGACCTGAAATTCCACTACAATTTTTTAATCTTTTAGTAATAATTTTGCTTTTAACATATTCATTGAGATATCACCTTATGCCAGTTAGAATGTCAAAAATTGACAAGGCAGGAAACAACAAATGTTGGAGAGGATGTGGAGAAAGGGGATCCCTCTACACTGTTGGTGGGAATGCAAGTTGGTACAGCCACTTTGGAAAAGAGTGTGGAGGTCCCTTAAAAAGTTAAAAATAGATCTACCCTATGACCCAGCAATTGCACTACTGGGTATTTACCCCAAAGATACAGACGTAGTGAAGAGAAGGCCATATGCACCCCAATGTTCATAGCACCTTTGTCCACAATAGCTAAATTGTGGAAGGAGCCGAGATGCCCTTCAACAGATGACTGGATTAAGAAGATGTGGTCCATATATACAATGGAATATTACTTAGCCACCAGAAAGAACAATTACCCAACATTTGCAGCAATATAGTCGGGACTGGAGGAGATTATGCTAAGTGAAATAAGTCAAGCAGAGAAAGACAATTATCATATGGTTTCACTCATTGATGGAACATAAGAAATAGCAGGGAGATTGGTAGGAGAAGGAAGGGAAGAATGAAAGGGGTGGGGGGTAAACAGTAGGGGGAATGATCCACGAGAGGCTATGGACTCTGGGAAGCAAACTGAGGGCTTCAGAGGGGAGGTGGGTGGGGGACTGGGATAGACCAGTGATGGGTACTAAGGAGGGCACTTACTGCAAGGAGCACTGGGTGTTATACACAAATAATGAATCATGGAATACTACATCAAAAACTAAGGATATACTGTATGGTGACTAACATAACATAATAAAAAATTATTATAAAAAATACATTCATTACTTAAATATACAAAAATACAAACGGTAGCACATCTTCTTGTTTTCAGTCATGCATATCATATCATGACTGAGCTTATTAACGCTACTCTTCTACGACAACCAGCTGAGGTCAAACCTTTGCAGAAATGGCCTGATGGGTGTGGAGACTAGGAATGGACAGGGAAAAGATAGAGAAAAATGGGACAACAGCTTAGGAAGTACAAAGATTTTACATATTTTCTAATTTCTTAGACAAGCTTTGATCAGAGTATAATGAAGAGCACTGGCCAAGATGAGAGAACAACTTTCAAGTTCTATTTGTATAACAGGAAAATGGGTCTAACTCCAAGAAACTGCACCTGAAGATCTGGGGTCCTAGCTGGAATCCCAGGCTCTGCAGGCACTGCTATCCAGCACATTCACATTCTGAAAGGAACTGATTACAGTTGACCCTTGAACAACATGGATTTGAACTGCCCAGGCTCACCTATAGGCCAAGTTCTTTTGAAAAATACAGTACACTACTGTAAATATATTTTCTCTTCCTTATGATTTTCTTGATAGCATTTTCTTGTGTTCTTCTTACTTTATTAAAGAATACAGTATATAATGCACAAAATATATAAGATATATGTCAATCAATATTTTATGGTATTATTGGTAAAGCTTCCAGTCAACACTAGGCTATTAGTTGTTAAGTTTTGGGAGAGTCACAAGTCACACATGGATTTTCAGCTATGTAGGGGGTTAGCACCCTGAATTCCTGCTTTGTTCAAAGGTCAACTGTATTGTCTCTATTCCATACAAACACTTTGTGAATGTTCACAGACACTCAATTCATGATCACCAACACTTGCAACAACCTAAATGGATAAGAAAACTGCAATGACCCATTCATTATTTGTGTATTGATCAATAAAGAGGAATAAACTAGGATGGGCTGTGTGAGAAGTTTGGAAAATGTCTCACCAGAAAAACAGCAATAACACAAAAATACCGAAAACAAAATAAAATCCTTAAACTTTTTGAAGTCTCTGGAAAAAAATAACCAGAGGGCATACAACAGATTCAGAAATATTTATTCAAGAATCTTGATAAGAGCAGGGGGAGTCTGACATTTAAGCCAGAGTCTGCTCCTATTTCTCCCAGTTCTATGCTTTGACAGTTCTTTGCTACACAGATGCCGCATCCCTTAAAAGGGCTGCTCCTTCTGTCTCTCCAAGATCCAGAAGTGGGACAAAGAAATTTCCAATCAGATATTTTGAACTTCTGATTCTCATATTCTTCTACATCTTGTTTTGCAGATTTAATGACATTTCATTTATGATGGAATACTCTCATATATTTTTCTCTGCTTCATGGCTGGAATCATTATCAGCATATGCCCAGGTTGCAACAGAAACAGATTTTAACTGGAAATTAAACTGGCACTTCAGTTTACCTCATAAAAAGGTACCTACATACTTAGATACATGTATAATCCTCAAGAAAGTTTCTAAATGGGGGATTTTTCTTAAAGACTTTAGATGTTTAGCCTCAGAAAGCATGTTTATCTTAAAGGTACAAGAAATAGTATCATCATTTTTATTTTCAAACATAAAAGGAGGAGACAGTATGGAAGCTATTTCAATCTAGTTCTAGACTGTACATGAGAAATACAATATGAAATACATACGGAAGGAAATTACATTTCAATATAAGAATAAAATTTAAAAACCAAAGCTTCAAAAGGCATTGACTTACTCTGTGTGTTGGTGAACTGTCAGGCCTGCAAGCCTAAAAGCACAGCCTTAATGCTTGAGCATGGAGTGGTGTTCAGTACTGCATGTATCCATGCTTGAGTAATACTACATTTGAATTCCTTCTCTTTAACATTTCCAAAATCCCATCCTAGTTCTACTCTCTTTAATGAATGCTACTTCTTAATTAATGTCCTTCTAATGTCAGCACACATTTAAAGGGTATAGCTAAAAGCAAAGTTGAGAAGAAGAAGATATAACTTTTCCCTCTTAGAAACCAGATCCTAATATAATCTCAAATACTAATAACTGCTTAACTATTTTGATTCACTTTATTGTTTTCTCCATAGGTGAATATCTGATAATATTTAACCTATGAAAAAATTATGTTGATGCAACAGAGTGTATCTGTTAACATAAGTAATAAAGGAAAGAAAAAAGCAACAGCACACCTGAATCAATTTAAAAACAAGCCTGCTTTGCTTGCCAAAAATAAGTTGTAAGAACCGATCATTCCCTTTACATGAGAATGTGTTCCAACCCAGTAACACAGAAAAATTTTTTACATCATTGCTCTGCAAACACAGCACCGTGACTTCAAATTCATAAAACTTTCCAAGATTCTATGGACTATGCAAAATGTAAGCCACACAAAATGTGTATTTTCAGTATTGGAAAATTTTAAAATATGCAAAATAGTCTTAGACATACGTGTGTGTGTGTGTGTGTGTGTGTGTGTGTATAATCACACTATTGGCCATTAACATGGAATAAACTATCCAAGATTTTTGAACTGCTGAAATGAAGAAAGAAATTAATTGTTTTAAGATAGTATATAACCCTTTAACATTTAGGCACACAGTATTACTTTCAAAAGGCACGGCTTGTTTCTCATGAGTTATTTAGATCATTCTCAAACTCAGGAGCTGACTACACAGCCTCTTCATTGCCATCTTCATGTCCTTGTTCCTCCGTGTGTAGATAACAGGATTCAGAATGGGTGTAATCATAAAGTCCAAAATGGCAAGAAATTTATCCACTGACACGGTGGGAAATGGCCACACATAAACAAAGATGCATGATACAAAGAACAAAATCACCACGGTGATGTGAGCTGACAGAGTAGAAAAGGCCTTAGACAAACCACCACGTATGGACGGTTTCCACACAGTGACCAGGATGAAGATATAGGAGATAAGTAATAAGAAGAAGGTGCCCATGGAAATGAACCCACTGTTGGCAGTAACCACAAATTCCATTCTGTAGGTGTCTGTGCAGGCCAGTCTGATAAACCAAGGAAGGTCACAGTAAAAGCTATCTATCTCATTAGGACCACAAAAAGGCAAGTGGCCAAAAAAAGCTAACTGGGCCACTGAATGAATGAAGCCAACAGCCCAAGAACCAGACAGAAGTGAAATGCACATCTGCGGGCTCATGACAGTCAGGTAGTGGAGGGGCTTACATATGGCCACGTATTGGTCCAGGGCCATGGCAACGAGCAGCACCATCTCTGATCCACCCAGGACATGAAGGACAAATATCTGGATGACACATCCCTGAAAGGATATGGTTTTGTGCCCTGAGTGCAGATCAGATATCATCTTGGGAACCGTTAAGGTAGAAAGACACAAATCAATAAATGAGAAAGAAGTACATGGGGGAATGTAAGTAAGGGTCAAAGGTCACTGTGAACACCAAAAGGAGGTTTCCCAAAACAATTGTTACATAAAACACTGTAGAGAAGGCAAGGAGAAAATGCTGCACTAGTCTATAGGTACAAAGTCCCAAGAATACAAATTGAGACACTTCAGAGTAATTTGCTTCATACATTGGCTTTGCCTGCTGAACCTAAAAGACCAAACCAAAATAATGAAGAAAGAACTTATCAAAAATTATTATTTAAAAACACAGATTTGAGCTTTCATTAAGTCTGATTTTAAGAAGAAATCTTCAGTAACAGCCATAAGGTGTTTTCTTTAAAGCAACATTTTTTTAAAAAAATTTAAACATTAACTTTTTAAAAAACATTCATATATTGGGGGCACCTGGGTGGCACAGCAGTTAAGCGTCTGCCTTTGGCTCAGGGCGTGATCCTGGCGTTATGGGATTGAGCCCCACATCAGGCTCCTCTGCTGTGAGCCCTGCTTCTTCCTCTCCCACTCCCCCTGCTTGTGTTCCCTCTCTCGCTGGCTGTCTCTATCTCTGTCAAATAAATAAATAAATTCTTAAAAAAAAACATTCATATATTAATTTATCCATTCAGCTTTTACACATAAAGAGAATAAGGTAATAATCCTACTGAGGATCTACCATCTGCCTGGTACTGTGTCAAGTTTTGAGGTAAAACACTGATCTTGACTTCAGGAGGTTTACAGGCTAATGGTGGATCTAGACATTAAACAGCTTTATACAGATAGAACTCTGATAATAGATTTACAGGAAACGAACAGAGTACCATCAGTACTATGTGACTCATTCAAGTGGTGATTGTTCAGATTCTGCTTAACAAGGACTTACTACCGAAAAGTAGAGTCCAGACTATCGAAACACCATGTGCAAAGATCATGAGACAGGAAGGTTAGCAGGGCAAGAGGATGAACAATTGAAATCAGGCTGGAGTAATAGGCCAGCCAGGATGCAAGCTTGTATCCGTGAATTGAACTTTGCCTTACATCCTAAGAGCAATAGAAAATTATCGGGGATTTTAAGGAGTTGCTTGCTATATTTCTGCTGTCAAGCAGTCACCAAAGCTTCGATGTAAAGAACTGAATGAAAAGCCTAAGTAAATTTAGTGACCTCTCAGATTACTGAAGAATCATATATCAGTGTGGACAAGGTGAATTATTCAATCAACAGTGTTGGCACAAGGAGATGAAACTTGGAAAATGTAGGTCTTTGCCTTTCAAAATGAACTCAAGGAAATTTTCAATGGATATTTAAATGTTAAGAAAAAAACAAAAGAAATATATAAATATTTAGACATTAAGAAGGAAAATGCATTCATTTTGTTTTGAGAGGGAGGGAGGAGGGGCAGACAGAGAGGGAGGAAGAGAATCTTAAGCAGGCTTTAGGCCCAGTGTGGAGCCCAATGCAGGACTAGATCTCACAACCCTGAGACCATGATCTGACCTGAAATCAAGAGTCGTACACTTAACCGACTGAGCCACACAGGCACCCCTGGAAAATTCTTTCTTAACATCCTTCATTAACAAAACAAAGAGGAAATAGCTGACAGTAACCAAGACATTAAAATCAAAATCATATCATATGTAGCTATACATAGATATAGATAGTGTATATAGATATGCATATTGATATTTTTATATGAAGATGGAAACACTATAAAAATAAAAGTAAAAACACTGTGGAAAATATCAGATGATTAGCATTTTTAATATGAAATTAATTCTTCCCAATACTTTTCAAAAATGTAATATACCCATTTTAAAATGAATAAAACATAAAAACTATTAACCAAAACAAAATGCATATTAATCATAATCAAATGAAAAGTAAAACACTCAGTAATCAATTAAATATAAATAAGATTATGGCAGAGTGCCATTTTGTTATAACAAATTAAGTTTGTTTATCTAAGTTTTTAAAATATTGACAATTTATCATGGATGAGGCTGTGAGGAATCAGATACAGTCATTAATAGTGCTTTCTATTATTTAGAATTTAATTTTTCCACATTTAACCACCTAGATTTAATATATCCACATTTCCCTTTATAAATTATAGATTTTGTGTTATTCTTTAAACTTTCTCCAANAGATTTTGTGTTATTCTTTAAACTTTCTCCAAATAATGATTAGCCACCAGCTACATTTTAAATGCATTTCTTGCATTTGTGGTTACATAACTGCATATATTTGGCAAGTCATTGAATTGTATATCTAAAAATTAGTGACTTTTATTCTGTGTAAATTACACAGCAATAAAAGTGATTTTAAAATGTAAAAAAAAAGATTAAAAATAGAAATACCATATGATCCAACAATTCCAGTGCTGGGTATTTACCCAAAGAAAACAAAACATCTATTCGAAAAGATATCTGCACTCCTATGTTAACTGAAGCATTATTTACAAGCTATGGAAGCAACCTAAGTGTCCACTGATAGATGAATGGATACAGATATATTATGTGTGTGTGTGTTAGATTATATGGATTATATATTTATTAGAATATATGGAATATTACTGGAATATGGAATATTACTCAACCATAATAAAGAATAAGATCTTGCCTTTTGTGACAACTTTGATGTTGTGCTAAGTGAAATGAGTCAAGACAGAGAAAGTCAAACACCAAGTGGTTTCACTTACATGTGAAATCCAAAAAGCAAGACAAACAACAATTAAAAAAACAGAAAAAGACTCATAAATACAGAGAAGAAACTAATGGTTACCAGAGGGGAGGGGGTGGTAGGATGGAATAAGTACGTGGAGGGGATTAAGAGGTATAATCTTCCTGTTCTAAAATAAGTAACTCATTAGAATGAAAATACAGCATAGGGAATATAGTCAATAATATTATAATAACATTTGGTGACAGATGTAACTGCATTTATCAGGGTGAGCTCTGTGTAATGTATAGAATTGGTGAATCATTATACTGTACACCTGAAACTAGTATAGTATTGTATCTCAACAATACTTCAATAAAACAAGCTGCAGAATTCTTTAAAATAACAATAATACATACCAAAAAACATTAATTTTCCTTAATTTATTTTTTATAATATTTTTATTATATTATGTTAGTCACCATACAGTACATTCCTAGTTTTTTTATGTAAAGTCCCATGATTCATTACTTGCATATAACACCCAGTGCACCATAGGCTGGTGATGGGTATTAATTTTCCTTAATTTATGACCAAGAATCTCACTTCGGGAAAATTTGCTTACTGTTATAATAGATGAATTAAAAAAGAAGCTATAGGGCTACCTATTAGCACCATAGTTATTTAAAAAATATATGCAAGTAATGAATCATGGAACTTGACATCAAAACCTAGGGATGTACTGTATGGTGACTAACATAATATAATAAAAAAAATTACTATTTATAAAAAACTTCAAAAAATAAAATTAAAAACATCAGAATAAATTTACAATTAATAAAAACAAAAAATATATATGCAAATATACATATGCATAGGTATGTGGTTATGCATGCAAGTATATAGATATATACATACATATATGATTACATGAAGATATACGCATATATACATTTATTCATATACATAGGTAATGCCACATCAAAACAATACTTAAAACAGCTTGAAGAGGCTTCCACCAGCCAAAGTGGGGACATTTTGAACATCAAATGGTTAATGACATTTTATTTTGAAAAACTGAATAAAATTTATTTGTCCACATTGAGATTAAAAATCAAATATAAATACACCATTGGCAGGAGTATGGGTGCACAACTGTAGACTGATTTTTTTAAAAAACAATTTAGGAAAAAATGGATTATGCTCTATCAGTGCTGAACTGAGTGTGTAAGTGATCCTTGACTTCTCTCAGAAGGCACATGACTTAATCTATGTGGGATCACTTCCTGTAAATGTTCTGTAATTAAATCATGAAAGCCACATACTTGCCCAAAAAAAAAAAAAAAAAAAAAACAAAAAGGGGGGAGGGGGGAAATCCTTGTTTTTTTCCAACC